>NC_082383.1:6540154-6621162 GCF_031168955.1 Gadus macrocephalus | reverse complement strand
AGCACAGTTATTGAACAGCAAGATTGACGATAGAGTGGAGAATCAGATATTTGACATCGATTTTATATAATCTGTATAGAATGGTGATATTTTTTCACAGGAAGTGGTTGATGGTAAACATTCACAATATCCAGGGCCTCCAGTGGTCAAAGTCTCCCTCATCGGGGTCTTATATGTGGGACTACCGCATGTGCATTCGTTGCTCACTCTGAGCAGTCTGGCTACGGTCAATGCTCTCAAGCGCTAATGGACAGTTCGCCGGCTGGAGTTTGCGCTTGTCAATGCCAGTGGCTTTAATGGAGTGAACGCGTGAACCCGAGAAGAAGAGATAGTCTGGGAGACAGGGAGCGGGACCGCTCCGTACTACATTAAGCGCCAGGAGGACCCGCTCATCCATGCTAAGGTGATGAGTGCTACACCCAGGTAGCCTAGCCTAATGCACCGCCCCAGATACCAGATAAGAGGCCAATGTAAACTGTCCGTGTAGACAGGATAATCTATCAGAAACAAAAACATTTACGAGGAATGGCATGATATGGTATGTATTTAAGTGTGTTGGACCTGATATGTGCGTGTGTGGTTTGTGTGTGTCGGATGTGTGTGTTTTGTTTGGCAGGGGGGGGGGGGGGGAGTGTAAATGCATGTCCTTGTGCATGTCAGGGTGTAGTTGCTTTGTTGTCCAATCGCCGTGGTTTCACCCAGGAGAAAGTGGACTCCAGGGTTCAGTCGGCAGTGCGTGACTGGCAGCAGGTGTCGTAATGGGTGGCGTGGTTCAAGGTTATTGGTGAGGAGTTGCCTTTGCTAATTGGGGCTTATCAGGTGTTCCTGGGAACCCAAACACCACCTGGGGCCTTTGTGTGGCCGTCATTCACAATGATGGAGAGAGAGAGAGAGAGAGAGAGAGAGAGAGAGGAGAGAGAGAGGAGAAGAGAGAGAGAGAGAGAGAGAGAGAGAATGAGAGAGAGAGAGAGAGAGAGAGAGAGAGAGAGAGAGAGAGAGAGAGAGAGAGAGAGAGAGAGAGAGAGAGAGAGAGAGAGAGAGAGAGAGAGAGAGAGGAGAGAAGAGAGAGAGAGAGAGAGAGATTAGGACACAGTAAGGCGTAAACGTTCAGAATCATCAACTCATTATGTAAACATGTAGTGCAACAGCAAACACAGTTTATCTCATATACCATGTATGTACAAACGTCCTGTGTGACACGGAATACATGTTGTCAGGAACCCTGATTCCTGTTGCAGAATAAAAGTGCAGAACAGGCTGCTTCTGTTGACTCAGATTCACAATGACTAACTGCATGTCTCATATTGAAAAAGAAGTGAAGAAACCACCAAAGAGAAGTTTTCAAAATATCTTTCGCTCACTTATCTCAAAGGCCTGACCCCGTTGGTTTCTGCTTTAGTTAAAAAGTAGGGCTTGGTGGTGGATTGTTGTTCAGGAATCAAACACCATTGTACTCCGAATAATACGGCACAAACGGGTCTTAACATTTTGAATTCAGGACTTTCAAAGAAAACGTTTTTACCGCCCCGTCTTGGGTGTGAGTGATAAAAGGACAAGACCACACTGTTGTCCCTGCCGTCCCATCAGGGTCAATAAAGAGTCATTTGTCAACATGGCTCTATCCAATGGAGTGAGGCTCGGATTGTGTTGCATTGTGTTGACGTTTGACGGCGGCAATTTGAGGATCCGGAGTAGGACGATGATGAGTTTGTCAGCCTTTGTTTGTGGCTGCGGTAAGGATGAGGGGTTGGTGAGGGGTGTTGAACCCGAACAGGAACTGTCTGGGTTACAGCCGGTGAACTTGGAGCCACGTCTAGGTTTTTGCAGAACAACACCAAGTACAGGCAGGGCTAAACTAAGCTAAGCTAGGCTGAACCAGCCTGTCAGGTTTTCGAACACTTTAGAATAAATCCCTTGACGACAAATGGCAAGGACTCCTGAAGGAGCCCTTGGAACACGCATGCACACACACACACACACACACACACACACACACGCACGCACGCACGCACGCACGCACGCACGCACGCACGCACACGCACACAAACACACAGAGGGTTTCTTGATATCATCTCAGACCCCCCCCCCCCAAACTAAATACAAATCTGTGTATCTTCCAGACGCTGAGCAGTAGATTTTCAGAGCTGTTTTTTATCAGTTCTTCCATTATCTAAACATTATTGCAGGATGCGAGTGATTTTTTTTTTTTTAATCTAATAAAATGATCTTGAACATGCAATGCCTCAAGGCCTTCATATTTGCATCTTTTAATGGCCATGAAATGGCGAGCGGGAGGAGAGACTTTCGGATACATCAGCCCAGAAGAGCCAATGATCGATTGTGAATCCAGTGAAAATATGATCTGGTTGCATTACGGCTATTGAATTTCTCTGCTTTTCAGAGCATTGCTTGAAGGCAATACCCTTCAGACCAAGCCCGTTCTTAGTTCCCTATTAGACTGAAAACATGTCAGGAGATATGTTCCCTTATAAATGGTACTGTTTGTACTATTTATGCAATGAACTTTATATTTAGAAAGTCAAACTAAGTAAAAAGGGGGGCTGGAGGTCACCCTTTACAATAAGATAGATTCATGTACCATTAATAAGCAGTAGTTAATTCAGTAATAAGATAGATTCATGTACCATTAATAAGCAGTAGTTAAATCAGTAAAAAGATAGATTCATGTACCATTAATAAGCAGTGCTATTAATGGTACATGAGCTATAAAAGTTATGTGAATTAACTCTTAATTATCTGTCGTTGATGTTAATTACGCAATAATGGGTGATTAAGTTAGCCTTCTTGTAAAATGTTACCACAAGTACAATTATTTTTTATTATTTCAATATTTCCTGACAAAAGTTGATCAAAAAGGAACTGTTCCTTGGTAGCCGGTGAGGTTTGTTAAAAAAAAAATCCATGCATGACACATATTGTGGAAAACACCCTGAAATCCATAATAAAAAGAGTGGAGATATCTTCAAATGCCCGGTATTGATTTGCGTTACGTGAAGTCAAGGGGGATTTTGCGCTCTTTCAGTTCTGTGTGTGTGTGTGTGTGTGTGTGTGTGTGTGTGTGTGTGTGTGTGTGTGTGTGTGTGTGTGTGTGTGTGTGTGTGTGTGGTGTGTGTGTGTGTGTGTGTGTGTGTGTGTGTGTGTGTGTGTGTGTGTGCGTGCACTTGTGCAAGTACATGACAAACTAGTCTCCTGCTGACGACTGCTGCCTTTGTGTCCAGATGCCGTTCCGCGCCGTTGATCACGCTCTCTCTCTCTCTCTCTCTCTCTCTCTCTCTCTCTCTCTCTCTCTCTCTTCTCTCTTTCTCTCTCACTCTCTCGCTCTGCTCTTCCGATCTAACTCTTTCTGTTTTTTTTCCTCTACCTGTTGTTCCGTCTGCAGCTGTTTTATTTATTTTACAGCGATGATATTGATCTGAGGCGAGAAGCTCAAAGACCCAGCTGTTGGTTGGTTCCAGTAAAGGAATATATGGAGAGAGAGAGAGAGAGAGGAGAGAGAGGGAGAGAGAGAGAGAGAGAGAGAGAGAGAGAGAGAGAGAGAGAGAGGAGAGAGAGAGAGAGAGAGAGAGAGAGAGGGAGAGGAGAGAGATGGAGGACAGAGAGAGAGAGAGAGAGAGAGAGAGAGAGCTTGGAAGCATCAGCATAGTGTTTCAGCTGTAGCTGGCACCCAAGACGATCACATTACCTTAAACTGGTTTAAGGTACAATTGAAACTGTAATGTGATTTCCAGATCCAAACCTTGCTCTCCTTTATTTGAAAAAAAAGAACCTGAAAAATAAGCCATCTTGCATTTCTTCCCATGCTGAAATTCCAGATGTTTACGTCGATTAATTTCAAGTATGGTTTCTGATAATACTTATATTTGTTTGTAAATTATCTATGCACATTTGAAAAAAACATGTGTTCAAAGAAAAGGATTTAAAATTCCTACTCTTAAAAACTAACTTCATTATCAATGAATGCAAATGATGGATGTCAATATTTAGGGAAACTTATTTTAATTTCCTTTTGGTTGTATTGGTTTTTGATATGAAGTTTTAAACTACAATTCAAAAGATTCACACTTTTCGTGTCCTAAACGCTTGTTCTACATAAGCTTAATTTCTCCCTGGCTTTGTGTGCGCGTCACTAGCCGTAGAGAACGGGCCCATGATAGAGAGGCCCGTGTGGCCGCCCAGGAGCCCAGAGAGTCAGAGAGGTAGTTCACTGGAGTGGAACGGGGGTGCACTACGCAGCAATGCCATGTGTTGACAGTCCACCGCTGTACAGGCAGGGTGGAATGTGTCCCTCCGTGTCAGACCATGAGCTCTCCCCGGCTGAGCACAAGCAGTCAGTCTGACAGGGCCTTTTGTCCCTCTGTTTGATTCAACCTGACACAAATTAAAACGGTAAACCCACAGTCGTTTTTGTTGCAGGTTTTAGGTGCGAACATTTAGTCCAACTTTGTTTCCTGTGATTTTTGATCACAGAACTTATTTAAATTGTTTAATAATGGGCCCAAGAAATATCAAAGAAGGGTAAATAATACTTGATACCACATTTGTTTGGGGGTTCTTCCATTTAATGTATGGTTTTTGTTTTGTTTTGTTGGTGCGGTGAGGACTTTTGACTCCTTTAAGTAACATTATGGGTATTACCCGGTTCCTATTAGACAGCGGCTAGCCACAACTTTCTCAGTGTGTGGGAGTTTACTCAGAGATGTAGCCATCGCACGCAGATAATTTCTTTGAGTGGTTCACACAGATTTGAGTGTGTGCAACAAAACTGTTTAATTGTATTTCTTAAAAGTCTCCAAACTTCTGGGGAATTCTGGATTTATTTAAATCAAAAGTATATAATGTGTTATCATAAAACCTTTTATCATTAGGCCTATTTAAGGCTGTAAAGGACATGGTTTTGATCGGAATAAATCAGATCACGTCAGGTCAAATGGACATGATTAAACAGATGACTTTACAGCGAAACAATTGTGTTATTCTGAACCATTGTCATAATGAAAAAAACATGACACAACTTTGACCTCGCAGAGTGGTTTCCGAGAAGAATGCCCTCGGCTGAGCAACAGAATGTTATTATATTTCAGTTTTTATCTTTGAAAGACAAATACTTCCATAAGTCAAGCTCATTGGTCCACCCTTCCTGCTAAGGGAGCACACTTTCCCGCTAACACAATTGTCCTTATCAGTAACCCAGACAATCTCTCTCTCTCTCTCTCTCTCTCTCTCTCTCTCTCTCTCTCTCTCTCTCTCTCTCTCTCTCTCTCTCTCTCTCTCTCTCTCTCTCTCTCTCTCTCTCTCTCTCTCTCTCTCTCTCTCTGCAGGTGACCCATTCAGGGCTCATGAGATGTGACAGCAGGACAGCCCAGACTTCCTCCCCGCCTGTGGCCTCATCCCCGTCTCAGCCCCCTGAGCAACGTCGGGGTGCTCCTCCCCGGGCCCGGACCATCTCCAGCCCCTACAGCCGCCCTCTCGCCCTAACCCTTCCTCCCGACGGATTGAATGACACTTAGCAGTGAAGCCGCCGTGCTCTGCCTCCCTGTCGCCATGAAGAGCCGGTACCAGCAGTACTACAACTCCACCCTCATCCAGTTCTACTACCGCGCCGCCAAGAACATCAGCCAGGAGGACCTGGTGCGGCGGCAGCACCAGAAGAAGGAGCTGAGCACGCTCAACATCGTCATCGTGGTGCTGTGCAGCATCATCATCCTGGAGAACATGCTGGTGCTCATCGCCGTCTTCCGCAACAAGAAGTTCCACTCCGCCATGTTCTTCTTCATCGGCAACCTGGCCTTCTCCGACCTGCTGGCCGGCTCCGCCTACATCGCCAACATCTGCCTGTCGGGGCCGCGCACCTTCGAGCTGCTGCCCGTGCAGTGGTTCATCCGCGAGGGCACCACCTTCATCGCCCTGGCCGCCTCCGTCTTCAGCCTCCTGGCCATCGCCATCGAGCGCTACGTGGCCATCACGGAGGTGAAGGTGTACGGCTCCAACAAGACGTGCCGCATGTTCATGCTGATCGGCGCGTGCTGGTTCACCGCCATCCTGCTGGGGGGCCTGCCCATCCTGGGCTGGAACTGCATCAACGCCCTCGACGAGTGCTCGGCCGTGCTGCCCCTCTACACGCGGCGCTACATCTGCTTCGCCATGACCATCCTCAGCGTGATCCTGCTGTCCATCGTCATCCTGTACGTGCGCATCTACCTGATTGTGCGCTCCAGCCACCAGGAGGCCACCAACTCGCCGGCGTACGCGCTGCTGAAGACGGTCACCATCGTGCTGGGCGTGTTCATCGTGTGCTGGCTGCCCGCCTTCACCATCCTCATGATGGACTCCTTCTGCTCCATGAGGAGGTGCCCCGTCCTCGAGTACGCCGACAAGTTCTTCGCCCTGGCCACGCTCAACTCGGCGATGAACCCCGTCATCTACACGCTGCGCAGCAAGGACATGCGCAAGGAGTTCCTGCGCGTGCTGTGCTGCTGGGTGCTCCTGCGGAGCGGGCAGCCCGCCGACCGGTGCCTGGTGCCCCTGAAGAGCTCCAGCTCCCTGGAGCACTGCACCAACAAACACGAACACCAGCAGACCACGCCCATCATGCAGACGTGCACCACCTGCGTTTGACGGGCCGCGCGCGCGCGCGCGCGTGTGTGTGTGTGTGTGTGTGTGTGTGCGTGTGATGTGTGTCGCTCTGGCGTTTGTTAAAAGCACCGCTTCCACTTCTCGTGCACGTACAAAGAGGAAAATAAGAGGGGACAGGATGTCGGCCGGCTCTCTGTGGACGATTGGGGAAGAGAGAGCGAGGGGCGAGCGAGACACGTGCACCGCTGCCGACGTCGGCGCGACCTGGATGAGGAAGCGATCCTGGAGGGCGCCGAGACCCCAACAGCCGAGGCCCTTGTTTAAAACTGTAAAAAAAGAAAAAGAAAAAAACGTTCTGACTGACTTTCTCTCGCATTTCAACTCCAAAGTGAATTGTATGTATTTTACAATCCGTGTTTCTAACGTGTTCCATGCAAACTGAAGCCGTGACCAGCAGGCACAAATGGCTTGGGAAGAGACGTGACATTATGAACTCCTGGGGAGACTTTTGAAAAAAAAATGTGAAAAAAACGTGGGTACTAATTACAGACAATATCTACAGACCTTTACATACAAGCCTTTGAGCTCTTTAAATAAAAAGACCCCCCCCCCCCCCCTGTCATGTATGGAAATGCCCCATCGAATACCAAATATATGTATGGCAAATGCCATCTAAATTAGATTGAGTTGTGGTGAGACTTGTGTCTACGTCTGCACTGATGTAAAGCGTGCAATGTTGCACTTTGTAAATTTGTAGGCAATATCAACCTTTCCCCTATGAGTTACATTTTTGCCTTTTTTTCCCCGAGACTTATGAACATTCCTACGCCCTCATAGACGTACGTTACGTATGGTATGGCCCTACACGATACTGCTCATGAGCACGGAGGCAGCAGTGATCCACTCCCTTTGAAACCCTGCACTCCAGACAATCCAGGACACAACACCCCTTATGGCGTCCCCCCCCCCGGGCAATGTATAACCTCTATGTAACCTTTATAGAACCACTTAATTTACCAATACAGACGCCAAGTATTCTGCTTCCATGTACTGCATGATTTCCCTTTGTACTCGTTTGTAAGCGCTCATATGTATGAATGGTATATATCCAAGTACCGACTCCTTCATGTACAAAACCACCCCCCCCCCCAACTAGCCAACCGACCACTCCCATTTATCCGTTGCATTCAGTCCCCCCCCCCCCCCCCCCCCTCACCGCGCGCGCTTTCACCGTTGTCTGTAGTATCTGAACAATTTCCTCAGAGGAAGGCTCAATCACAAAACACACTTCCTGGAGTGAGTTGGCACTGATTTCAGCTCTGAAACAGCTGTCACACACAAAGTCTAATGGGATTGTTGTCTTGACAAGTCGTAGCAGTGTAGCAGTGCACTCCCTCCCTCCCCTGCCCTGCCTCTCCCTTCCATAGCGTCTTCCTCTTAGGCATATGCGGCCGAATGTAAAGTTTGAAGTGTTCAAAGGAGCGTGCGCTCTTCTAATGACAGTATTATTATTTGTATTTGTATTATTATTATTATTATTATTCATCGTCGCTGTTAGCATTCATCTGCGGGTGATGTTGCTTCCGGGTGTGATGACCAGGCTTGCTCACTCTCAATGTGAAGTCTTAAATCGAGAAAAAAACACACACAGACAGACACACACATATGTTCTCCGTTATTGGTGGTCATACGCATCTCGCATTACCAGGGGACGAAATCGGATCTGTCGTGCGTAAACGCGTCTCAGCTTACCGTAGAAAAAATACATTAAAAAAAAAAACGCACATCCCCTGCTGAAGGGTGCACCGGATCCAGTTTCAGCGGTGATGTGTGTGCGCGTGATTGTATTCGGGGTGAGAGGGATTAAGCCCTCACGGGAAGTTCAGCTTCATCCTACGACAACGCAACGATTTCCTCTTGACCCATAGGAAGTCCTGTTTTTATGTGTTTTTTCTCTCCGCAGTCCGGTTCCTGTTCTGGCCTCCTAACGTGTCTTCCTGTTAGACACTCACGCTTCCCTGCAATTAGCTAGACACAGACGGTTTTACTTAATTATTTCACCAGGTTTTTGAACTTCAGGAAAGCCATGTAGATCTAGCGTAAAAGCACTTTGGCAGCCTCAGCAGCATCCCCCCTTCACCCCTCCCCCCTACCTCCGCGGCAACACCCACACCTCCGTTTCTCTTCCCCCCGGGTATTTTGAGACGTGTTTTAATCTGCTTAACCTTCACTTCATTTTGTTGCCTAACTCTATATTTCAAAAGGATATACATAACTCTGTCATGTATGTATGTACATTCTGTATGTAGTGTTTGTGTGTGTGTATGTGTGTACAGTATGTGTGTGTGTGTGTGTGTAAAATGTTAAATATGTATGAAGTGTGTAGTACTGAATGTTCTGTGTGCAATAGCCTTGCATTTCCTGTAGCACGCTGCCTGAGTGAAAATGGTACAATCGTAAACACTAATAGAGGTACATAAACATTGCGTTCATTGTATTCCCCTTTTTTTTATACAAAATAAACGAAATACTGAAATAATCATGCTTGTGTGTGTGGGGAGTTCTTCTCAGATGATTGACGGTTGTGCACGGTTCTTGAGCTTAAGCGCTTAGCTCTGAACAATCTGCACGTCCTGAGATGTCTACCTGTTCAATCAAAATCGCTGCGTTTAATCCAAACATGCTCTGACAAGGTCACGAAGGCACTTGTTTCAACACGAAACTCCAGAAACGCTGCTGTGCGCTATACAGCAACCATTAATCACGGCTCGCTTTCCTAATAAAAATCTATTTGAAGGATGAAATCGGGTAGTGTAATGGAAATTTCTTTACAGGGCGTTCAGGTTGAATCTGGTTTATAGTATAAAAAGGAATGGCTATTTGTAATTTGGCTGGGAGGCGCATGCAGAAGGAAAAAAAGGCCCTGGGAAGGATTTCTGGCTTTAAGGGGGTGAGTGGGAGAGGGGAGAGGCTGACAAGAGTGTAGTCTTGGGAGAGTTGGTGCTGGTTGTTGTCAGACGTCCAGGATTCCTGGGTGGGAAACGCTGGCTGAATAAGCCCCAGGAGGCTGTGCCGTTGGGATGGCTGCCAAGACTTTCCAGTGCCTTGCAGGATATGACATCACACACTCACAAACCTGCAGGCCAAGCTGTGTACACAAAAGCTCTTCAAAGCGGAGGGATCACTTTTAATGTGTTCCAGAAATGTGCTAAAAAATAAAAACACTTTACCAGAGAAATCACACTCTTACGCAGATGGGCGGAAGTGCCGAAAGCTATACTTGGGAATTGATTCAGCAATACATTAAACCATATAAAGGCCTACGCTTGCAAATAATTCATGTTTTTTACATGCAAGCAAAAGTTTTCTGAAGATTAAAAACGGAAGTATTAGTTATGATTTCAGATAGGAAATTACATGGTACTTCTTTCTGGATCAAGGTGTCTTAGATATGTATGGTATAGCTAAAACATTTAGGCTACACAAATACATGAGGCTGTAGTATATATGCAGCCTCATGCCACATCGTAGTGGCCGAAAAACGATTTGCAGGATGGCCCTTAAGGTCTATTTTTAACTAAACAGTGCCACCTTTTGTCCGAAACTGTTAACTGCATTCAAACAAAACAAAAACAAAGACATTTGAGAAACGTCATAGGTTACTCATCACCATGGCTAATGATTCGTAAACGTTCAAGTATCAAGTAATCAAATACATTATTTACAAAGACGGTTACTCAAACGCAAAATGTATAAAAGATAATGGCCGATTGTAAATTGACATGTGTTGCATTTTTAATGATTGGCCAACCTACACAGAATCCCCACAAAGACCAGAAACCAACGCCTACAGATTTCCTTTATGTAGTCACAATGTGAGACATTAATCATATATATCTAGTAAAAAGACAACGATATACATTGGATTTCCTGCGCTTGATCACTAGCATTGAAAGGATAGCGAGCAAGCCATTATTAATAATTACTTCATGCAGAGGTTGATTATAAGCCATTGACCAATGACGACGATGGCACTTTGTTGTTCAATTTGATTTCTTCCGCTTATTCACTTGACTAGCGCACTTGTTGCAAACACTGGGGTATATTATATTTTAGTTATCCCTCCAGGAACGTTTATAAAACGTAAGATTGCAATACATTCTCAACAATCAATTTAAATAGTTGTTAATAATGTTTTAAAGATATTGTTAACGTAGTGCGGAATGAAATTTTACACATTATGTATCGCAGTCTCTGCTGGACTCCCCCCTTCATCCCTGCACTGGTAGATTCCAAAATACCCGGGTTTCGCGCGAAAAGACGGCCCGCGCGCCCGAACTGCATATAGCATCCATTGGAAGCCACTTGGCATTCTCTGCTTGCGTACTGTTGTCACCAGTATTTCTTTTTAACATTGTTTTACCATTTTTAAGGCATTTTAGTCATTTTATTCGGACTTTTAGATAGTTATTCACAATGCCAACCAAGACCTCATTGTCTCTGCCCGAGGATGTCAGGAAAAGGTATAGTAAGCAGGATGCTAATCATGCAATGTAGCATGCGTTCAGTTTGTTGCAAAAGGCAAGCTGACAAATGCTTCACTAATTTGTGTTCATGTTGCGTTAATCGTACTCCTGGCTGTATAACTTATGTTACTGCATCGCTGAACAATGACGCACTTGTGCCTTAAAAGTTTCCGCTAACGTTAGCGTCATCGATTTAATAACCTTTTTGAGGACGGATGACGCATAGTATTTAATCATTCATTAATCCATTTATGTGGGTTTGTTTGCGATTTAGCGTGTGTGGGCAGAACAACGTGTTGGATTTGGCGCCACTCAGGAAGTGTTGTTGTCCAGAGTGCAGCTCGCTCACTGTCATTGAGCTGACTGAATAACAACAGCGATGCCGGGCACTGTTTTTATGTTTCCATTTGTGTCTCCTTCTGTTAATACTACTTTATTTCGATCTTTATTGAACTATTTACTAAATGTAACCCGTATTCGGTGTTTCATATTAAGGCTGCAGGTATTGGAGAAGGAGGACGATGGGTTTTCAGATGAGGTAAGTTGTGAACCAGGTCGTTTAGACATTTACGTTTTTAGGATGATTGATCACATATTACAGTGTTATGAAGCGATACATTCTTAATCCTGCAGAATCCGAGTTTATATTTGTATTTGTGGTGCTAATGAAAGCAAGTTTGTTTTTAGTGCTGTGTTTCTGACAAGCCTTACCCTCTCCACTCAGGACCGTGTGAAGGAGAAGCTCAAGCTGGTCCAGGAATTCCTGCATGATGACGCTCAAGACCAGCTCAGTAGCCTGAAAGAGAAGATGAAAAGTTCAGAGATCTCCGTGGTCCGTTCTCCTTTATTTACTCAAAATCCTCATTGCAACAGTTTCTTCTACATCGCTCATTGTTCTGCATGCTCCCCCCCCCTTATTTTAGGAGGGCTACCTTTCCAAAGTCAAGGCCTTATTGGTACGGGAGCTGTCCCAGTCCACAAATGGCGAGGGTGTGAATGGGCAGAGTGGGAAGACTAACGGTCTGGCCACAAACGGCTCCCACAAAGGGGAGGAGGACGCAGAGGTAACCATGGACACCCAGGAAGAGGCGGCACCTCTGAAGTCCCCCACCGCTGCTAAAGGAAAGAATGGCCGAAAGAGCAAGTCGGACTCTGATTCAAAGAGTAAGTAGGGACAGCGGTCACACATTCAGACTGTCGGTAGCAACCTCAATGTATAGAATCGTATTTGAATGACCTAATCATGGCCCTCCCTGTGACTGTAGAATCGCCTGCAAGCGCCCGGGTCACAAGGAACAGTGGAAAACAGCCGACCATCATGTCCATGTTCTCGAAAGTGTGAGTATCCCCTTTAATGCTTTGTTGTACTTTGTGATTTGGAACACATGTCAAATGGCGGCTACAAGGGGCTCTATGGTCCCGTGCCACTGGGTGGGACAGAGTGATTTGTCTTGCATTAACTGTCGCTGTGAATCTTTTATACAGACAAAAGAGGAAGTCTGATGAGGTAAATGGAGAAGACTCAATTGCACAGAACGGGCAGAAGGAACAGAATGGGCAAAGTGAGCAGAATGGAGAGAAAGATGCCAAGAAAGAAGAAGAGGAGGAGGAGGAGGAAGATGGAACAGAGGTAAGTGGTTCCATGCAGCATTTAATAGAAGCCTGAGTTGCCACAAATTGCACATTCTAATGTTGATATTTCTTGTAGTCCCGGGAAGAGAAGCGTCTGAAAGTGGATTCTGATGAAAGGTAGGTTTCGCTCGTGTTGATGCATGATGTTCAATTGAACAAATATTGTCCAATTAAAAACAGTTTTTAACTAAATTGGAAAACTGTTTTACCATTTTTCTCTGCAGTGTTCCTGAGAAGGCTACAAGTGAAGTAAAGAATACACCAGTCACTGCTGCAAAGGTACGGCCTTGTTCTGGTGTGGCTTGATCTTATCAAGTTCTACTACTTGCGTTTTCCCTCAGCATCTGAAAGAAAATGTCCCAACTTTTTTCCAGACCCCACCTCCAAAATGTCCAGACTGCAGGCAGTACTTGGATGACTCGGACCTCAAGTACTTTCAGGGGGATCCTGACACTGCGGTAGGATTAGTTATAGTTTTGATATTGCCAAGAAAATCCAGATAAAAAAAACAACATAAAAATCAAACTGTCAATGGCAGCTGTCTGTATCATACCATTGCGCCGTTGACAATGATTTTCTCCGGCAGTACTCTGTCGTGCTTTCTCTCTGTTCTGCTAAATTGAATGGTGCCCTACATGTTCTAAATGCTAAAACGAATCATTCACATTAGGGATGTGTGTCGGTCGCGACTGATTCGTTACAACGAACGAATCCCGAACGTGAACGACAAGAACTGGTTCCCCAAAACAAGAAGAACTGGTTCTTTGATTATTTTTTTTTTAACATAAACCAAACATATGGTCACGTAAATAAAATATACAAACGAACAGAGCTCCGTCTCCCCGCGACTTCCATTGAGTCTACAACTTTCTCAAAGATTCAGCCAATGAGAGGTAGCAATGGTGTTGGAATGGCACCTGGGTAAACCAATGACAAGGCGGTACCGTCGAATATGCGTGCTTTCTCTGTCTGACGTATCTTGGGTCATACCATTCGACTCATATATCCCCCTACATTTTTTCGAAAATAGACTTGACCTCCATCTGTTTATTGGATAAACGCATTTCCCAATCCCAGGAGTCTTTGCTCCATTCTACGTCAATTTAAGAACAAACAAAGAAATTAAACTGCAGTTCGTATTTTTTATTTATGACCATGCAAGTTCTGTAATGCCTGAACAATGAAGAATTAAATGTAAAGTAAAATAAAATTATAAATGTAAAACCATGAATGAAATAGAGAGTAAGCAAGTGGTATAAATATTGGTGGGACGTTCGACATACTATATAGCAGGCATCTCCAAACGGCGGACTGCGGTCTTGACGGTCCTATCCGCCCACGACCAATTAAAAAAAATATGTATAATATTTTTTTTTTTAAGATGTAATCTGACGTAACGAACGAATCAAAACAAACAAATCAAATAAACGAATCGTTATACTGAACTGAAAGAACTAGTTCCCGGAAAAGAATCATTTTGCCCATCCCTAATTCACATGCATTTTTGGTCAAGTGCTCCGATATTCTCTTCATTCATGCGCTTTTGTCATGATCCTATGTGAATGCGTGCATAATCACATGATGGTGTTTTCCGTCTCCAGAGACCGGGTACTGTTGGCATTCATAATTGTATGTCAGGGTAATCGATAATCGTAGCCTATATTTTCTTACTTGAAAGCAGATGCTGACATGAACACGCACGTTGTCATATTGTGATGAGGGGAATGGTCTGGCAGAGGCGGTGCTTTTTTCACTGCGCCTCGCCTGTAGACGGCTGTGTGAAACTGATAAGCAACTAATTATTACCAAGCGATTAAAACACTTAAGTCCCAAATTGGGAATCGTTATTAAGCTGTTAATAAAAGAGATTCTGATTTGCCGATCAGTCGACAATGGGTCTGACTAATGAGATTATGCTACATTTTAGTCATGACCACCAGTAGACTGTCACAATTAAGACAGCTTTTTTTTCTTCTGCAGCTGGATGAGCCAGAGATGCTTACAGATGAGCGCCTGTCACTGTTTGACTCAAACGAGGATGGATTTGAGAGCTACGAGGACCTCCCACAACACAAAATCACCAACTTCAGGTGCAGCGATGCTTGCACGTCTACTTGCGTACCTGGACACCAACTTCTGACCGTTGGTTAATAAAAAGATTCCCAGACCCATGCTACCTCTTGTGCTGCAGTTAAAATATGACTTGTTTTGTCCTGCAGCGTGTACGACAAGAAGGGCCATCTTTGCCCTTTTGACGCTGGTCTGATAGAGAAGAACGTGGAGCTCTACTTCAGTTGTGTGGTTAAGCCCATCTACGATGACAACCCTTGCTTGGACGGTACTGCATGTCTTGCCTATTGAAAAACAGCAATGTTGATGTTATAATTTTTTTAATCATCTTTTCCAAATCATACCCAGTCAATATATTAAGCAAGTGGCTACTTTAAATCTACAGGGGGAGTTCCTGCTAAGAAGCTTGGGCCCATCAATGCTTGGTGGATCACAGGGTTTGATGGTGGAGAGAAGGCTTTGATTGGCTTCACTACAGGTACATATTGCTTGTTTTCAGTCCACACCAGTCTGGTCCTCATTGACTATTTTATTTATTTATATTAAGTCACCTATGTTTTCGATTTGCAGCCTTTGCCGATTACATCTTGATGCAGCCCAGTGAAGAGTACTCGTCCATCTTTGCACTCATGCAGGAGAAGATTTACATGAGTAAGATAGTGGTGGAGTTCCTACAGAAGAACCCTGACGTCTCTTATGAGGACCTCCTCAACAAAATCGAGGTGAGCAGACTGTAAAAAAAAAAAAATGAATTGATGGGCATGGGGGGCCGTGACATCCCATGTTTGCCACACGACTATATAAAGCTTTAGCGGGCATACAATGGGCTGCACAATTATCTGAGATTTAATGCAAGAAACTAGCAAACTCTGGAACATTGAGTGTGGGAATTGAACAGCCCCCCCTCACGTTAGTCTATGATCAAGAATCATTTCTTTTTAAATCTCTCAAAATAAAACCGACCGCTCAAATGTGCAGATCGACAAGCCACTGAGATTCAGCATTAAAAAGATATAAATAAAAGATTCCCCATTTGTATCTGGAAAGAGAATTCTTCCCAGGTAATAAGAATGCTGTCCTGTGTTTTTGCATATGCTCCACCTTAGTCACCCCCTTCAAAACAGGCCGGTCATGGCGGCCACTGATGTCATGGCGGTCACTGATGTCATGGCAGTGATCCAGAAAGTCTCGCTGTTAATCTGACAACTGTTATCCCTCCTGCCCCTGCAGACCACAGTGCCTCCCGCAGGGCTCAACTTCAACCGCTTCACAGAGGACACGCTGCTGCGCCACGCCCAGTTTGTGGTGGAGCAGGTGGAGAGCTACGACGAGGCCGGAGACCAGGACGAGCAGCCTATCATAGTCACCCCCTGCATGAGGGACCTCATCAAACTGGCCGGAGTCACCCTGGGAAAGAGGTGCGTCCAAACACTCCTTTTTAGTATTGACCTATTATATTTCGGACCGAATTTATATATTTTTTGCCTTTTTTTTAGATAGTCACTTTAATTCCTTCAAATTTGTGTATGTTTTGTTAAATTACAGTACTTTTAATATTGCAGAAAATGTTTTTAGTCCTCCAAGTCCTTATGCCAGATGAATGCTTTGGGATTTAACATTTGCCCCCTGTTTTTATTTTTGTTTTGCTTGTGGCCACATATTCCTGCTCCTTGCACCTCTTATTTCTCCCAACGTCTAACACTCCTCTTAACATTCCTAATGCAGCATGCTGCTGTACTGGTAGGTAGGCCTAGCTCTGACTGCTTCACCCACATGCGTGGTGTAATTTATTCAAATGTTTGTCCTTCACAATTGTTGGAAAAATGCTATTGCAATCAATCTCTAAAATAAAAATGGCACAATCTTTTCTTTTTTTTGGGGTGCGGGGGGTTGAATTCAACTAGAGTAAAACATTTCTGCAAGGATGTTTTTCCAAGTTAATAAAATGCAAATTTCGCCTCAATGGGCATTTCAAGTATTAAAGAAACATTTTTTTATCATGCCGTTTCATGTAATTGTGGCACATTCTAAAAAGCGAAATCCCCTCTGCCTTCGTGGAGCTTCGCTCACGTAGGCAGAATGCTGGACAGCCTTCACTTGAGGCAGCCTTTACCCGTGTTTTTCCTGAACGTGTGCTTGTATACCATCCGTTTATCAAGACTAACTCTCTTGCATCATAGCCATTTGCTTGATCGTTGTGTTGCATGGCTTGTTCATCGGCTCCTTCACCAGGGCCAAAGTCTTGAGGAAATCTTGACTCATGCATCCCCGGTTTACTGCCATCACACCCAACTGGCTGTTCCTCCAAAACACTATGTTGCCTTTACAGGAGAGCCGCCAGAAGACAGGCCATACGCCACCCAACCAAGATCGAAAAGGACCTCAAGGGACCCACCAAGGCAACCACCACCAAGCTGGTCTACACCATCTTTGACACCTTCTTCTCCGACCAGATTGATCAGATAGACAAGGATGGCGGCATCAAGAGGCAACGCTGTGGTGTCTGTGAAGTATGTAACATACGGGTCCCGCAATGCCCTGTGTAGGGCAACGCTGAAAGGGGAAGAGAATTTCCCCTAATTCTGTGCACCTTCTGCTATCATTAGGTCTGCCAGTCTTCAGACTGTGGCAAATGCGTCGCATGCAAGGACATGATCAAGTTTGGCGGAAGTGGCAGAAGCAAGCAGGCCTGTCGACAGAGGAGGTGAGAATACTGTTGACGTTGGTTTCTTTAAACCCCTGGGTCGAGAGATCCAGCCCGTTCTATGAATGTAATCTTGCTCCCTCTATGCTAAGGTGTCCGAACCTCGCAGTAAAGGAGGCGGAGGACGATGAGAACATCGAAGAGGAAGATATAATTGTGGAGATAAAGAAGAGCAGCAAGAAGGTCCCCATAGCAAAGAAGAAGAAGCAGGCCTCGGTCAAGCTCTCGTGGGTGGGAGAGGTTGTCGAGGTAAACCTGCCAGAATGGCCCATAGTTAGCCCTTGAGTTTACAATTTTCCATGGATTAATTTTCATAAATGGTCCCTTCAGGGGTTTAGAGGGCTTTGTAATGATTCTACCTGTTTGTATTTCAGACCGAGGGAAAGAGGCGGTACTACAAGAAGGTGAAGGTGAACGAAGAGCTCCTGGAGGTGGGAGACTGCGTCTCGGTTTCTTCAGAGGATCCGACTACTGCCCTCTACCTGGCCAGGTCTGCTTGCATTTCCCGGAAGGCAATCTTTTAAAGTGAGATTGAAATCATGGAGGCCACAGGTGAAACCGAACTAAAACCGGCTACGCCTTTCCCAGGATCACCTCCATGTGGGAGGACGGCAGCGGCAAGATGTTCCACGCACACTGGTTCCTTCGGGGGACGGCCACCGTGCTGGGAGAGTCCTCCGACCCACTGGAGCTGATGCTGGTGGACGACTGTGAAGACATGCAGCTCAACTACGTGGAGAGCAAAGTCAACGTCATGTACAAGGCCCCCACCGACAACTGGGCCATGGAGGTACGGCAAGACTGGCTTAACCTCTTTTCCAAAAGAGAAATGTTGTAAATCAGATGGGGTGGTTCGGCCTTGACGTGTTTTTACTTTGACATTTTTTCAGATATTGTTGTATTAAAATGGAATTGCCCCCTGTATGACGCTACTGAGATGGGTGTGTGTATATGCCTAAATGTGTCGTTTACCGTGTAGGGTGGAATGGACGATGAGATAAAAGTGATCGAGGACGACGGCAAGAGTTTCTTCTACCAGTTCTGGTACGAGCCGGAGTGCGCTCGCTTCGAAACGCCGCCGGCCTTCGTCCCCTTGGACGACTCGAAACACAAGTAAGCACCAGCAACGGCTTTCCTGTCACCTCTTCCAGCTCCCTTCGGTGCGCGCTAGCTTAGCGGTTGGCTCGGTTGCAGTCTAACCCGATGGGAACACGCGTTTGTCTCGTAGGCACTGCATGAGCTGTGCCAGGACCAACGAGAAGGAGGAGCAGGAGACCCCTCGCGTGGCCGAGCCCCTGGGTTCCCAGGACCACGACTCCAAGGTTGTCTATGCCGTGGCCCTCTTCAAAGGTGCTCAGTACAGAGTGGGGGACAGTGTATACCTTCCCCCTGACGCTTTTAACTTCAGGTAGGCTGCCCTTTAACTCGCACAATGCACCCGTTTAGTACAGTCTTTGTTTTTGCAGGCGGGGTTAAACGTTTTGTCTTCCTCTGCTTGTCTCTCAGCGTTAAGGCGGCTAGTCCGGTCAAGAAATCTCACAGGAAGGAGGATGTTGATGAAGACCTGTATCCGGAGTACTACAGGAAGTCCTCGGATTACATCAAGGGCTCTAACCTGGACGCACCCAAGCCCTTCCGCATCGGCCGCATCAAGGAGATCTTCTGTCACAGGCGCAGCAACGGGAAGCCGGACATGTCTGAGGTCAAACTGAGGATCTACAAGTTATACAGGTAATGCGTTTGAACCGCCTCACCAAAATAGTGCTTCGTGTTCATTGCTGACCTCTAGAGGGAAGTGATCACAAGTAAACTGTGCCTGGTGTTTCTTCCACCTCCTATCTAGATTTTAGTTTATGATCCGTTTAATTGTTCCTGACAAGTATGCAGTCAAGACTAATTGCCTAGTACAACGCCTTGAGCATGCATCTCGTTTCTTGCGGCTTATAGAACGGTCTAAAATAATTTAGTACTCTGCATTAAAGGTGGATTATCATCAAAAAGACGTATCCACTACCCTGAATTAGTTGGTCCACAATGAGGAAATGTTTATTTTAATTATGTGTTCAACCCTTCCTTTGTCAGGCCCGAGAACACTCACAAAGGCGTGAAGGCCAGCTACCACACGGATATTAACCAGCTGTACTGGAGCGAGGAGGAGGGCACCGTCGGCATGGCCGAGGTGCTGGGCCGCTGTCAAGTGGAATATGCGGAGGACCTGAATGAGTCCGTGCAGGACTTCTCCAGTGGTGGCCCCGACCGCTTCTACTTCCTTGAGGTGACTTACTCTTAAAGATTCAACGCGTAAACATGCTGGCTATTTAAACCATGCTGACGGATGTATCAGGTCATGATGCTGGACCCTAAACCTTAAGCTTTTTTATGCATCACTGCATCGTAGTACGACTTGAAGCACAGCTTGGTTAGGGCAGTCGCAATACCAAGTGCTCGACAGGGATGTGAAACTTGAGACACCACAACATTTGCAGTGACGCCTTTTCTTTTTGACTTCCAAGTGGAAGGGCAGGGGAAGCTTAACTATGACTTGGTATCTAGCTTACTTAGTTTGTATGTAAAGACATCCACATTTGTTTACACTTTGCAGATTGTTGTTAACAAGGACATGGGTGCATTAGATCAACGGTAACACAAACGATAAGTTGTGCTAATAACCTGTATCACACACAGGCTTACAATGCAAAAACAAAGGGCTTTGAGGACCCACCCAACCACGCCCGGTCTGCTGTCCAGAAGGGTAAAGGAAAGGGCAAAGGAAAAGGTAAAACGCTTGACTTGTACGGAGAGTCCCCTTGTATGATTTACTTGGCCCAGGCATGGATGGGATTATTGATCCATGCTGTCTTTTCAGGGAAAGGCAAAGGAAAGTCCTCTGCGCCGCAGGAGGACGTCCAGGAACCACAAGTGCCCAAAGTGCCCAAGTACCGCACGCTGGATGTGTTCTCTGGCTGTGGTGGGCTCTCTGAGGGCTTCCATCAGGCTGGTGAGTGCCTCTTTATCATGTTGGACAATGTATTCCCAGTGTTTCCCCCAGCACTGTATGGTTAAGGCAGCCACCCTAACAACAATAGGGCCCCGCCTTGAATACCAATGTATAAAAAAAAAAAAAAAAAGGGTTAGGGTTAATAATTAAAATATTTTTTAATTATTATGCATTAACAAAGTAGAAAACTCTTAGGGAAAGAAAACAAAGATTAATGCATTAGTAACGGTGTTCGTGCCATGAAGCTTTTTGAATGGAATTGAGAACAGCGTTTTGGATAAGCTGAAGTTTCCGATGAAGCTAAACAGCAGGAATGACCATTTGAAGGCTGTGTGGAAAGTGGTGGTAGTGGATACTATATATCCACAGCATCTCCTTCCTAACAATTAATTTCTCACCCAGACATCTCGGAGACCCTGTGGGCCATCGAGATGTGGGAGCCGGCCGCTCAGGCCTTCAGGCTGAACAACCCCGGCACCACGGTGTTCACGGAGGACTGCAACGTGCTGCTGAAGCTGGTCATGTCCGGGGAGAAGACCAACTCCCTGGGCCAGAAGCTGCCGCAGAAGGGCGACGTGGAGATGCTGTGCGGAGGCCCGCCGTGCCAAGGCTTCAGTGGCATGAACCGCTTCAACTCGCGCACCTACTCCAAGTTCAAGAACTCCCTGGTGGTCTCCTACCTGAGGTACGTGGAGCCGCCACGCTGTCTTTCAATAGAGCTGGGTGGTGTAGCAAACACTTAAAACGATTAGTGCTGACCGATGCGTTTAACGTCATCCCGGTGGGGACAAACGGGATCAACCATCGCAAAAGCCTCCTTCATAGTGGTGTCAACACAAGTGACTATATTTATGCGGCTGTTTTCGGGACATTTATTCTTAATAAACTATTAATTATACTATTGCATATACTTACATTTTCAGGTTTGACTGGTTAATCAGTGTAAAAGCTTGCATAACTTTCTGACTAACGTATCGCCTCCTTTTTTTCCCAGTTACTGCGACTACTACAGACCCAAGTTCTTCCTCCTGGAGAACGTGAGGAACTTTGTGTCCTTCAAAAGCTCCATGGTGCTGAAGCTGACCCTGCGCTGCCTGGTGCGCATGGGCTACCAGTGTACCTTCGGGGTCCTTCAGGTCGGTGTCCCACTTGCCACTTCAGCATTCAGGTTTGTCCCCGTGTGAAGCTGGAGCTGACACTAAAAGTGTGTGTGTGCTTGGGTGTTCAGGCCGGTCAGTACGGTGTGGCCCAGACGCGCCGCAGGGCCATCATCTTGGCGGCCGCCCCGGGGGAGAAGCTGCCCCGGTACCCGGAGCCCCTGCACGTGTTCGCTCCCCGGGCGTGCTCCCTGAACGTGGTGGTGGACGAGAAGAAGTACTTCAGCAACGTCACACGGTAACCCCCCCCCCCCCCCCCCACCCCCATCGTCAGGCCATGGTTGTTGAGGGGGAATGTTTGGGTCGGCTTGTGTCTGGTTCTAATCCCGATGACTGCGTTCCTGCTTCAGGGGCAATGGAGGAATCTACAGAACCATCACCGTCCGGGACGCCATGTCGGACCTGCCGGAGATCCGCAACGGACACGCTTCCCTGGAGATCTCTTACAACGGGGAGCCCCAGTCCTGGTTCCAGAGGCAGATCCGGGGAACGCAGTACCAACCCATCCTCAGAGATCACATCTGCAAGGTAAGGGCTTTGTATTTTATTCGAACTAAATGTTTTTTTTTTTAAGGTATATCTGTACTCTAGAGTGCGGTTGAGGTGTGAATCTTCCAGCTTGTAACTCCAAGCTGGATGCTTCTTTGGTTCGCTCCCTAATGACACATGACGGTTAATCTAATCATTTGTGAAAGACGCACAAATAATCTCCTGTCTGCTTTGAACGTGTCCACTAAAATGAAGGAAAGGGCATGGACCAATCGATGCGTTTCTCTCGTTCAGGACATGAGTGCCCTGGTGGAGGGCCGCATGAGGCACATCCCGCTTGCTCCTGGTTCTGACTGGAGGGATCTGCCCAACATGGAGGTCCGGCTGAAGGACGGCACCTTGACTAAGAAGCTCCGCTACACGCACCCCGACAAGAAGAACGGGCGCAGCAGCACCGGCGCGCTCCGAGGCGTTTGCACGTGTTCCGGAGGTGCGTGTTGGTTTGAATGACCTGAGGGCCATTTCTAATCGCTCCCTTGTGCGATGGGTAACATGCATGCCTGTTTTTCATGGTGCCGTTCCGTTCGTCATGAACGTGTGTGCGTGCTCTGTGCGTAGGTACGCCATGTGACCCAGCCGACAGGCAGTTCAGCACTCTGATTCCCTGGTGCCTGCCCCACACTGGCAACCGCCACAACCACTGGGCCGGGCTGTACGGCAGGCTGGAGTGGGACGGCTTCTTCAGCACCACGGTGACCAACCCCGAGCCCATGGGCAAACAGGTGTGTTGAGCGAGAAGTCTTATTGTTCGTTTTACAGAAAATGTAATGCTGGTCGTAGATTCACAACAACTTGAGGTAAAACGAAAGAAGTGCTCCCCCTTTTGGTGCTGAAGGTGGACCCTTTTTGCTCTTGGCAGAGGTGAACTGATTCTTCTTTTGAATCCCCAGGGCCGAGTGCTCCATCCAGAGCAGCACAGAGTGGTCAGCGTGAGGGAGTGTGCGCGCTCTCAAGGATTCCCCGATACCTACCGCTTCTTTGGCAACATTCTGGACAAACACAGACAGGTACGACCAGCTGGAGACACTTCAGCAGGCAGTTTATCTTGACATGAGGTTTATGAGCACCGCTTGACTATTATTATTTTTTTGCTCTTAATCATTTGGAAAATGTCAGAGCAGTAGGGCCTTGGTGTCGGACATTGTAATCTTAAACTAGTGCATTTATGACGGCCATATCTCATCCTCTCAGGTGGGAAACGCCGTGCCTCCACCCCTTTCCAGAGCCATCGGTTTGGAGATCAAAAAGTGCATCTTGGAGCGGATTAAAGAGGAGGGCGTGCAAGGTGAAGGCCTATTTATTCCCCCGTCTTATTAAATTATCACCCCAAAATAACCCATTGTTCATCGGAACACTAACGGTATTCCTTACTTTGCAGCAGAGAACGTGAAACAAGAGAAGATGGAGGTTATCGATTAATTTCCCCGGTGAAGTCCATTCCTTCGATCGTGACGCCAGAGCGCTCGGTTATCGTTTTTAATCTTTCGTCTGGCTTCGAGCCGTGTCACTAACTGGCTACTTCGGACATTCTGTGCAGTTTCATTCCATGAAATCCTCAAGTTTCTAATGTGGTTTTAACTGTGTATTGAAAGGCATTCACATGATGTTGAATAAATTGTATGTAGTTTTTATATGTTGTAACATTTCAAATAAAGCGCTTATAAATGGATTTTGTTTTCACATCACCTGATTTTAGTTGTACCCATTCATGCAGCATTGATGCGACGGGTGTCGCTGATAATTTTAATTCTTGGTACTGCGGTTATGTACCATGGACGTGTAGTGGACTACATTAGTCAAGGTATCTCATGTACTCGTCTCAGTGCGTTCATTGCCGATAAATCTAGGGATAGCCCCGATATTGGAGACATGATACCGGTGCGGCATCCCACTATCCACCAAAAGGGAGTAATCTGAAACATCTAGTTAGGTGGCCCATTGTCAAGTGACACCTGTCCTCTGCTCAATTAACTGAGTTCACAGGTTTTTACTCCACTCCATGCTGCCAGACCAGCAAAGGGTAAACAAAGATATTCTAACAGTAAATTGGTTTAAGCTCTCCAGTCCAGCGACTTAAGGAGTGAAAATACCTTTAAAACATTTAATATGGACTTGTATGCCTAGGCATCTCCAATATTTGATCATTCAAAATGATAGTGGAGCCCTTTGACGGCACAGGGACAAAATGGCACTAACTTAAGCCCTTTTCCAAAACAGGTCAGGTTCAAGAGAAATTATTTCATTTACCTTTTCACAACTATTATAACTAGCCTTGGACATAAATTGAAAGACAAGGTGACATTTAAGATTTTATTTTTATCAGCCATATTTTAATACATGGATAATAATATCTGGCATTTTCCTGGAATTATTCAGATAGTTTTCTTCAGTTGTTGGATGGCCTGCAAAGAAAAACAGTTATTTAAGTTGCAATCACAAACTAGTCAAACACTGCATTATTACTGATTGATCACCAGCATCACTTACTTTGCCCATTCAACGTTGAGAATAAGATGATCGTATCCAAATCCGGACACTCCTGCGATGGCCCTGGCTGCATCCTCACGGCGATGGAAACTGATGAAAGCAAAGCCCTACGAACAGAAGAACGACAGATGTATCACACACGCACGATTTATAGATTCAATTTTTAGACTACAAAACCTAAATATAAAAGGGGGTCGGAATAAGTGTGTACCTTGGACTGCCCAGTGTTCTTGTCCTTGGCCAGGTAGATCCTGGAGATGGAGCCGAAGGGCCTGAAGAGCTCTTGCAGGTCGGTCTCCCGGGTGTCCTCAGACAGATTGGTGACACGGATGGTGGCATTGTCATCGGCTGTTCAGGACAATAAACAAGAACACATTAGGAACCAGAGTCATTTTATATTAGACATGAACAAAAATATTGATCTATGAAAATACATTATTTGTATTAATTTGATAATAGTTAATAATGTTCAATTCAAATGGGACCACAATTAATTATTTTTTAATGGTTTTAACACAATTAGCAAGAAGTCTACTGTCAAACTCGTAAAATAATGAATAAAGTAGAAAAAAAGTGGTTGGAACGATAAGCCAGAGTACTTCCTCGGCGGTTGGGCTGCATGGACTCTCCCCTCCGCGTGCTTCCGTCCCTCAGGCTGGGGGGCACATATTTGCCAGTCTTGCTCTGAGCTGGCTGGGCAGGCTCTGGTTCAGCTGATGGGGGGAGAGAAAAATCATAACACGAAATGATCAAGAAGGCTTAAACAATATATGCGAGAACAGCAAAGGCTGGCAGGTGATGCTAAAGAAGATGCGATGCAAATCTTGGAAATATGGTCCGCCTGTGAAGGCCTGTGTGTTGCCTAAAGTGAAAACACTAGGATGACTGTACCAGAGCCAGCAGGCTTATCCTTGTCACCAGTCGAGAGCCCGAGCTGGTCGGCCAATTCTTTCTGCATTGGCCCCAGGGTGTCCTTGTAGGGACAACGGGTCGTCCAATGGTCGCCTTTGCAGATACGACATGACACTATCTTCTGCCCCTTCAACTTGTTCATGGGATCCTCATCCTGGTCTGTGGCATTCAAGTCCTAGAATATGGGAGAGAGCAGTTGTTTACAGACTGGCAGGTGTAATCAAAATAAAGACAAACCACCAAATTGGAGGCACTTACAATGCTTGGGTTTAGGGTTCATATGAACAAATACAAGACGGCATAGAAACCGAACGGATGGTTACCTCCTTGCTGGATAGGAAAGTCATGAAGACATCGTCGCTGACCGTGGTGGTAGCAACATTAGGGCCAAGTGCATCATATTCAGAGGTTCCAAATTTCTTCCAGTTCTGGAATGAATGGAAAAAACAATGTAATTAGCTCATTTAAAGTAAAACGTGCCTTGCGTTGTCTGCAATATAAAACCAAATCATGATATTCAAAAATCATACTTTTCTTCTGGCAACAGCTTTAGAGGCTTTCCTTGTCTCGATCTTGAAGGTCCGAATAATCTAGAATACATTTAGGGAATAAAGCACATTTACTAAAGGATTAAGTTAATATTATGTTAAACCTGTCAAAATAACATTAGCACAACATTGTGAATTCTGTTTAAACAAAATTAAGTGATCAATTGTATTATTTGACTTCTTTATACAGTTATATTTAATCTATTACACAACATTTAGTAACCATTTGTCACCTCAAATTTGGAGGAAAAGAAATGCACCCAGTCAGATTTCACTCAAAAAATTACCTTTGACTTCTTCCCATCTTCATCTATTTTGTATTCTGTAATAGTCTTAATATTTCCTTTGATAATTTCTTTGATGGGTGGCAGTGTCCCTGTGAAAACATGACAACATTGAGTTAATTGACATGATCAAAAGACAAAGCACAAATACAAACATGTTTTACGTGTTAACTATATACATGCTCAATTCTAAACCATGGCTGCAATGGTCATTATTGGCCATGGTTATTTTCAACTTCCTTGACCACAATGGACAGAATATGGACGCTAACGAACGGATATGCATAGTCAATGCTAAGTGTAGAGCTAAGCACTTCAGGACAGCAGCATATGGTACAAACACTTATTGAAAGACATTTGTCACGTCATGTTTGGTTAGACATGAGTACTACAGGGACTTGCTTGAGCATCATCCAAAAATTGCAACATTTATTAAATTAACTCCGTACTACCACGTGGAAATAAGCGATCCAAACTAAAAAAAAAAACTAAACGCGCTCCGGTAGCTAGCTAGGGTTAGCCATCTAGCTAGTATTCTTTACCCTCATCTCCTTCCTCCTCGACCTGGTCGGCCCAGCTGGGCTTGGAACTGTAAATGAGGAGAAGGACGGATTGTGTTTAGCAACATTGAATATGGAAGTGATAATAGCCCACATTAAAGGTAAATACTTACTCGTCGAATTCTATCGACGGCATCCTGAGGGTTAGCAAATCCTCCCAAAATGCAAAGACCGGAGCAACGTGATCCTTGCCGCGAGATTGGTCGCTTCCGGGTTAACCTGCTGTGCGCACAATTAAACTACGGATTTAAGATTTCGCCCATGAAAGATGCAAGTGACAATTAGTAAAATATCATTAGAAAAATAACGAAATTAAGTAAAATATTAAAATAGGAGATTAAAAAACTGTAGATCATTTACGGAGATATAGGCAGTTATGTGACACGAGGACAACACATAAATTCTAGATTAATTAATATTCATACTCTATGATTTAATACACAATATAATGTCCATTATACGTATTTTCTAGTTTGACGGTTTAACTACAATGTTCACAATTTCATGTTCTTTCATATTTGTGGTTCAGTACTTTTGGAGAGAGTGATAAAGAAAGAAGAATTCCTCAACAACATTTTATTATGTAACATATACCGTTCAGTGATAAAAAAGGGTTTTAACAACACCATTTTTACATTCGACATTCACATAGTAAGAAATTAAATGTACACACACCCAGATCAACACACACACACACACACACACACACACACACACACACACACACACACACACACACACACACACACACACACACACACACACACACACACACACACACACACACAGTGCAGTCAGAAAGTTCATTCGATAGTTCACTCATCTTGGTTCTTCCCACAGAACACGACTCTAATGCTATCGAACACAGCCATGTACAGTAGAGGATGCAGGCACATGTTCAGAGCAGCCAGCACTTTTGACACTTGGTACGCATCATACACCCAGCAGTAAATCCTACCAGGATAGAATATCTTCAGATAGAGATTGTAGCTCTGAAAGACATGGTAGGGCACAAAGGATAACGCGTACAGCACAACGACAGATATCACCATCAGGGCTATCTTCTGTTTATCCAGTCGAGATATGTTTGTGTTTTTCCAGACCACCCAAATAACCACACAGTACGACGCGAAAGTCACCAAGAATGGAACAAAGCAACCGAGCACGCCAAGCCACACAACGTAATAGAAGTGAGAGCGCTGATCCCCATGGTCGCTACTGCAGTAGGCGACGCACTCAGTCGTGTTGTTCGATCCCCCGGCAGGACACGTAGAGGCAAATTTTAACACCGGGGAGGAAAAGGATGCAACCACAAGCCAGATGATCGCACTCGCAGCCTTGGCGCGTGTCGGAGTGACTTGACTCCGGGTGAAAAAGGGGTAGGCGAGAGCAACACAGCGGTTCACACTGATGCCCATGATGAAGAAGATGCTCACGTACAGGTTGCAGGCAAACATGAATCTTTCTATTTTACACATCACATTTCCGAAGTTCCAGTGTTTGTCCAGCCTGTAGTAGTCTATGAGGAGAGGCAGGGTGAGGACATAGAGCAGGTCACTGACGGCCAGGTTGCAGGAGAGGACAACACCTGTGTGCCAGTTTTTTCTCTCTCTGGACAGTAAAAGCCAAATAGCAAACAAGTTGCCGGCCAATGCCACGCACAACTCAATGGCGTACACGGAGGGCAGCAGAGCCAGTTGAAATTTCACACAAGGGTTCCTGCTGTTGGCCAGTGGCGCTCCAGGTACAGACATAATCTGTAAACAAAAATCATATTAATATGTTGAATTCGATTTTCTGACCCTCAAGTCGACAAGCATTGCGTTGTTGTATAATGGGTCAAATTACAAGACACATTACATATAGCCCATAAGTGCTCAAACCACAAAGATAAAACAGAACAACAGGGGGAGGGAGGAACACATAACATGCATGTCCATATATGGCCGTAATTTAAGACGATATTCTGATTAATCAGCATTGGTATAGTAAACATAAACATGCCCAGGGGCTTCACCTGCTAGGATAGGTCTTATCCAGATAGGTCCCTGGTAGATCAAAGGGTAATGTAGTCAGAACCGCACATTCATGAGTTATATTTAGTTTTTACTATTTTTACTTGATCATTTCTGCGTACACAGTGTAATCCCTACTCTTATTTTAGAGACAAACCTGACAATAACCTAACTTTGTTCGAGCTCAATCTCAACACAACCTACAAAACAAAGATTTATCCTCAGATATTAGTGCATTTCGTATTCTATAGGCCTAGATCAACATCCAAATCAGAAGCATAAATATTAGAATTAAACAAAAAAACTTACTAGTTGACCTCGGCGCTGGTCAGGAGACTCTTGATACATGTGAAACTTGTAAATCTATAAGAATGTGCACTATTTCAGAACAATCCAGAGACACGTTCGTGTGGCAGCAAGCCAGCAGAGTGCCCCACCTCTTTGGCAATTTAAAATCTGCGAAGTGCGAACAAGGTTTTACTTATGTCTCCACTACCTATAGTCGAATCCGTTCAAACTTATCAAGGGTATGTACAGAGGAGGGTGCGTTTTATTTTATAATAAAAATAGACCCGACACAAACAAGCAATCTCCTTAGTGACCGCCCAGCCACACAACAACTTCCCTTCTATACTGAAGATTTGAGTTTGGGGAAGTAAAACAGTCTGCCGCTTTTCCACCGCACATGTAGCTCGACTCGACACGACTCGACACGACACGACTCGACACGGTAGCAACACGGGTGCTTTTCTATGGCAAGCCGAGTGTGCCACAATTCGACTTCAATTAAACGCGTTCTGAAACGCCAGCACGCGTACCAAGAACGCGTTTTGGTTTTCCAGAACGCGTTCCGGCGTTTCAGCGCGCGCGCCCAGAACGCGTTCCGGCGTTTCAGCGCGTGCGCCCAGAACGCGTTCTGGCATTTCAGCGTGCGCGCCAAGAACGCGTTCCGGCATTTCTGCGCGCGCGCTCAGAACGCATATTAGCATATTAACAGCACGCGTGCTGTTAATATGCTAATGCGCTCCTCCCCTCAATTTTCTCAGCCAATAGATTTGAGCCGTTTTCACCTAATCATATGCTAGGGCAAACACACAGACAACATCAGTCGAGACCAGAGCTCTTCTTTCGCGAATCTTTTCTGTTGTGTCGTTCTTAAAGTCGAAAGATGTTAAGATGTTTCAAATTAGGTGGTTAATGTGGAGGTGGTGAACACTACAAGTACATACACTTTGACTATACACTATCTAAGCTACTTGACCGAACATTGTGTATGGTAAGTGCCGTGGCAACTATGATAACATAATTAAAAAATACTTTTATTTATAGCGTATCGTTTATTACATTTATTTATTACAGCATTACATGAGTCAGCTTATTCGTCTTCTGAGTACAATAAAAACAATAAAAGAGTTCAGAAGTTAGAGTTAAAATTCCATTAGAAGTAAATAAGTCCGTCTGAAGTATTAACATGCAGTTGCAGGTTTTAGCCTGTACGTGGTAGTAGCCTATAAGACGAGGTATAATTCACTTCATCAGTTGGAATGAGACAGATAGAAAAAACTATATATATATAATATAGGGAGGTGAGGAGATAGATACTACTACAACTGATACTATTGGTAACCAACTGGTAGGTATTGGTACCCAACAGACCAAGCCCTTTAGGAAGACTTCCATCCCGCTCCTGTCACATTACATAAATAGTTGGTGTATAGCCTATATAAATGTAGAAAATATTGCAGCCAAAATTGCCCCCAAAATATTCACAACATTTACCATTTAACCATCCCTTTTCACATTAAACTGGCCTCTACTCTTGATACATTTGTAACTCACCTACAAACTCACTCATAGCCTTTAATTTAGTGAAACGTTTTGGTCACCTTTTTTCCTATTTCTTTTTCACAGTGTCTACACGTCAGGTCATGGTGAGGAATATATTAATCATATATTTATATTAGTTAGTTAGTATGTTATTACTATATTGTTATTAAGTGAACATCAGTCCATGTGTTACAAACAAACAGCAGAAATCAAATGCCGGGAGGAGGGAGAAGCCTGTCTGGGCAGGCTCTATACACTGCGGTCCCGGTCCAACCAGCACCTGCCGACAATCTCCTGATTAGGAGTGAGAGAAACACAGGCATACACACAGCAGGGGCCGGGTCAAAGACCCGCCTGGGTCATCACACCTGCAACTGAACACCTCCAAGAGAAATTGTGGTGGATTACAGGAGGACTAAATGACATATGCTACCAGTCTCCATTGAGAGGGGACAATGTGGAGGGGGTCACCACGTACAAATGCCAACACAGATGCACTCTAGAAAGAGCAGAGCCGGCTGTACTTGCTAAGGAGGCTGTGGTCCTTCATATGATTAGGTGAAAACGGCTCAAATCTATTGGCTGAGAAAATTGAGGGGAGGAGCGCATTAGCATATTAACAGCACGCGTGCTGTTAATATGCTAATATGCGTTCTGAGCGCGCGCGCAGAAATGCCGGAACGCGTTCTTGGCGCGCGCGCTGAAATGCCAGAACGCGTTCTGGGCGCGCGCGCTGAAACGCTGGGCGCGCGCGCTGAAACGCCGGAACGCGTTCTGGGCGCGCGCGCTGAAACGCCGGAACGCGTTCTGGAAAACCAAAACGCGTTCTGGGCACGCGTGCTGGCGTTTCAGAACGCGTTTAATTGAAGTCGAATTGTGGCACACTCGGCTTGCCATACTTTTCCACCGCAAATAGTACCTCCTGGACGTGGGCGGGGTCGGCTGCGCGAAAGGGCCGTGACGTATTTGTGTACGCGACGCAAACAACACATACGCAACCCACACATGGACAGAACCCACATAACAACAATGGAGGACATCGATCACATTACTATTATTAGCTGGCATGTTGAAGAAGTTGGAGAAGTGGAACATGTTGGCTGCGGCGCTGCTATGGATGTTACCAGCATGGTTGCCATGTCGCTCTCGTGACTTCGTCACACTCTCTGGCCAATCAGTCGCCGGCCGTCTGCCGACGTCACCTTTTAGCATCGGCTCAGCTCGCTTGGAACCTAGAGCGAGTAGGTACTAGAAAAAGCAGCCACTTCAGGTACCAGATACCATGGTACCGCGGTGGAAACGCAAAAAATGCGAGCTGAGTCGAGTCGTGTCGAGTCGTGTCGAGCTGGTACCATGCAGTGGAAAAGCGGCATTATTATAACTGTACGTCCAATTTTCGCTGCGAATTTTTCTGTTCGCTTTGGTCGCTCAAGTCGCTCATGACGTACAATTCAATTATGCAGACGCATTTAAAGGAGCCGTATGCGTTTAGTAGGCCCTACAGACAGCCATATCAAATATTGAACTCTCCCATACACCTTGGCCATATTGCCGAGACGGTTTTGCTTGTTCGATAAAGTGCTTCGACAACAAGTAGGACAGTGATTCCCCCCAATATAAAAATCCTAAAATGTAGGCTAATTACAACCGAGAACAAAAAACCCTGCGTCTTGTAGTAGTTGAAATATGTTTCACTGATCTGGATCTGCAAATCATGATCTGCACTCATTCGTCGCATTCAAAACAAATAGACGTTAGCGCACATGGCTAATTTGCATACGTGCACAGGACTGGTTGGCTCCGCAAGGCAAATAATGGAACATATCTATCTATCTAGGACTTTCTGTCTATCTATCTATCAACGCGTGTCTAGTTTTAATGTGATGTATTGTGTGTATGTCCAGTCAGACTTGTTCTGTGTGGTCTTGTAGGCTACTGTCCTGTGTGGGACGAACCACCTAAATGGATTCCCGACGATTTGTGTCGTTTGGTATTAATAAAGACTTGACTATCTATCTATCTAGACTATTTAATTAAAAATTATTCACCTCAGGCTCCGTGAATAGTGGGGAATAGAGGGATAAAAGACAAGAGATATATCCCTTGTCATTTATCCCTCGTCTTGTCGATTAGTTTGTTTATGTGACGGTTTTGTTTAAAGCATGCTACACGCGATTGGTTGGTTAGATTGGTGGCATGTAGAGCAAATTATAATGATTCCCGCTTAAATACGAGCGTTCTAGATGTGGCCTATAAATTCTCCCGCTTATCATCACTTGATATCCAAACCACTATGGCGTTTCGATCTCTGAACTGAAAAAGGGTGGGTTCGTACAACACCGGGTGCCCAGTTACAGCCGCGATTAATACTTCAGCCGACATTTTGTTCAGTGAGTGAATAAAGGTAGGTAGGAACCAAAGTGCCTGCCGATGTTCCCTGGGATCCACGCAAGCGAAGAGCGTCTACATTCCGATTGGCTGTCAGTGTTTGGTCGCTGAAGCGAATAATAGTCATTTGCATAAAGTTAAAAAGTTTTCAACTTCTTTTTGACGCTCTGGTCGCTCAACTTTGGCCGCTGGTAGCGTTGGTCGCTTTGGTCGCTTTGGTCGCTCTTGCCCATAGAAAGTGAATGACTTCCGGCGATTTGGTCGCTCAATTCGCTTCTGGTGTGGACGGACAGTAACTGTACGTCCACACCAGGAGCGACCAAAGCGTCGAAGACGCTTTGGTCGCTGCGAATTTTCGCTGCGAATATTTCTGTTCGCTTTGGTCGCTCAAGTCGCTCATGACGTACAATTCAATTATGCAGACGCATTTAAAGGAGCCGTATGCGTTTAGTAGGCCCTACAGACAGCCATATCAAATATTGAACTCTCCCATACACCTTGGCCATATTGCCGAGACGGTTTTGCTTGTTCGATAAAGTGCTTCGACAACAAGTAGGACAGTGATTCCCCCCAATATAAAAATCCTAAAATGTAGGCTAATTACAACCGAGAACAAAAAACCCTGCGTGCTGTAGTAGTTGAAATATGTTTCACTGATCTGGATCTGCAAATCATGATCTGCACTCATTCGTCGCATTCAAAACAAATAGACGTTAGCGCACATGGCTAATTTGCATACGTGCACAGGACTGGTTGGCTCCGCAAGGCAAATAATGGAACATATCTATCTATCTAGGTCTTTCTGTCTATCTATCTATCAACGCGTGTCTAGTTTTAATGTGATGTATTGTGTGTATGTCCAGTCAGACTTGTTCTGTGTGGTCTTGTAGGCTACTGTCCTGTGTGGAACGAACCACCTAAATGGATTCCCGACGATTTGTGTCGTTTGGTATTAATAAAGACTTGACTATCTATCTATCTAGACTATTTAATTAAAAATTATTCACCTCAGGCTCCGTGAATAGTGGGGAACAGAGGGATAAAAGACAAGAGATATATCCCTTGTCATTTATCCCTCGTCTTGTCGATTAGTTTGTTTATGTGACGGTTTTGTTTAAAGCATGCTACACGCGATTGGTTGGTTAGATTGGTGGCATGTAGAGTAAATTATAATGATTCCCGCTTAAATACGAACGTTCTAGATGTAGCCTATAAATTCTCCCGCTTATCATCACTTGATATCCAAACCACTATGGCGTTTCGATCTCTGAACTGAAAAAGGGTGGGTTCGTACAACACCGGGTGCCCAGTTACAGCCGCGATTAATACTTCAGCCGACATTTTGTTCAGTGAGTGAATAAAGGTAGGTAGGAACCAAAGTGCCTGCCGATGTTCCCTGGGATCCACTCAAGCGAAGAGCGTCTACATTCCGATTGGCTGTCAGTGTTTGGTCGCTGATGCGAATAATAGTCATTTGCATAAAGTTAAAAAGTTTTCAACTTCTTTTTGACGCTCTGGTCGCTCAACTTTGGCCGCTGGTAGCGTTGGTCGCTTTGGTCGCTTTGGTCGCTCTTGCCCATAGAAAGTGAATGACTTCCGGCGATTTGGTCGCTCAATTCGCTTCTGGTGTGGACGGACAGTAACTGTACGTCCACGCCAGGAGCGACCAAAGCGTCAAAGACGCTCTGGTCGCTCACAAAGTTTCGCTGCGAATTTTTCTGTTCGCTTTGGTCGCTCAAGTCGCTCATGACGTACAATTCAATTATGCAGACGCATTTAAAGGAGCCATGCGTTTAGTAGGCCCTACAGACAGCCATATCAAATAGTGAACTCTCCCATACACCTTGGCCATATTGCCGAGACGGTTTTGCTTGTTCGATAAAGTGCTTCGACAACAAGTAGGACAGTGATTCCCCCCAATATAAAAAAAATCCTAAAATGTAGGCTAATTACAACCGAGAACAAAAAACCCTGCGTGCTGTAGTAGTTCAAATATGTTTCACTGATCTGGATCTGCAAATCATGATCTGCACTCATTCGTCGCATTCAAAACAAATAGACACTGGGACACATGGCTAATTTGCATACGTGCACAGGTCTGGTTGGCTCCGCAAGGCAAATAATGGAACATATCTATCTATCTATCTAGGCCTTTCTGTCTATCTATCTATCAACGCGTGTCTAGTTTTCATGTGATGTATTGTGTGTATTATCCAGTCAGACTTGTTCTGTGTGGTATTGTAGGCTACTGTCCTGTGTGGGACGAACCACCTAAATGGATTCCCGACGATTTGTGTCGTTTGGTATTAATAAAGACTTGACTATCTATCTATCTAGACTATTTAATCAAAAAATATTCACCTCAGGCTCCGTGAATAGTGGGGAATAGAGGGATAAAAGACAAGAGATATATCCCTTGTCATTTATCCCTCGTCTTGTCGATTAGTTTGTTTATGTGACGATTTCAAATACTTTTTTGGTTTTGTTTAAAGCATGCTACACGCGATTGGTTGGTTAGATTGGTGGCATGTAGAGCAAATTATAATGATTCCCGCTTAAATACGAGCGTTCTAGATGTGGCCTATAAATTCTCCCGCTTATCATCACTTGATATCCAAACCACTATGGCGTTTCGATCTCTGAACTGAAAAAGGGTGGGTTCGTACAACACCGGGTGCCCAGTTACAGCCGCGATTATACTTCAGCCGACATTTTGTTCAGTGAGTGAATAAAGGTAGGTAGGAACCAAAGTGCCTGCCGATGTTCCCTGGGATCCACGCAAGCGAAGAGCGTCTACATTCCGATTGGCTGTCAGTGTTTGGTCGCTGAAGCGAATAATAGTCATTTGCATAAAGTTAAAAAGTTTTCAACTTCTTTTTGACGCTCTGGTCGCTCAACTTTGGCCGCTGGTAGCGTTGGTCGCTTTGGTCGCTCTGGTCGCTCTTGCCCATAGAAAGTGAATGACTTCCGGCGATATGGTCGCTCAATTCGCTTCTGGTGTGGACGGACAGTAAGAAGAAAACCAAAATAACCGGCAAGAAACAGTTTAGCTCCAAACAACCAGGCCTCTGGCGACGATATCAGATTGGGGGGGGGTTGGCGATAAGCTCAGATAGCAGCATTCCAACCCCTCTCCTGGAAGCCGAAAGGGAATAGGGAAGAGTGCAATCACAGGACCCCTTGAGAAATGGAGGCAGAAGCCAAGAAAACTATCCTGATGTGGAAGGACCGGGAAGGCTGATAGAGAAAGTTTTAATAATTTAAAGTCAATTGTATTGTGGGCAATAACAAGTTTATTCGTGCAAACATTGTGAAAAACTCAGGAATTATGATACATATATGCTCAATGTACAGTTCTTTATTTATACCATAGAGTATAAAACATGACAATCTCTGCTTTTGCTGAATTTCAGCAATCAGTATAATTCAAATGGATGTAACTTCCAATGGCATGGGCTTGTTTGTGTCCATACTGCCACCTGGTGCTCCATTTGTACCAAAGAATCACAATCTCAGGTCCTACAAGTATATCATTTTCTGCCTTTCCGTTGCTTCGCTCCAGCTCCTGGACCCTTCTTGAAGCCCGATTTGCCACCGTCACCCTTGGATTTAAAACCAGCTTTGTTTTTCTGTCCAAATTTGCCACCAGTGGCGCCTCCCTTACCGCGAAACTTGTTCCCTCCATCCCCCGATTTTTTGGCCCCAAACGACTTGCCGACAAACCCACTTTTCTGTCCAAAAGGCCGGGGGCTACCCTCAAATTTCTTCCCTCCCTTTTGGTGGTGACCGCCATCTTTGAAGTGCCTTGGAGGGCCATGGTCCTTGGGCGATCTTGAATCCCGGTCTCTGAAATGCTTGCCGGGAGCATTTCCCCCGGGGGATCTGCCGTGTCCACCCTCCCGCGGCGATTTACCATGGAACTTATTCCCCCTTGCGAAGCTCCCCGTGTGCTCTCTGGGTGCACGCCTCTTCTTGGGGGGTGGGAACATGCCTGCGAGAAACAAATTGAATGCATGTTAAACATAAACATGTCACTACATCCAGATAATCAGGATTGAGTTCCAATCATCCATGGAGGTAATATTCACCTTCTTCTGGCTCCTGACCCACGGCCTGTCTGTAGTACTCGGCCTCATCATCAGACTCCACCACAGGGACTTTATCACCCTGAACGCCCGGATCCTCCACTTCACTGTCTTCCTCCTCTTCCCGCTTCCTTTTAATGCCTTCCAGGCTTTTGTTTCTGACAGAAAAACACGAAAGTTAAACCAAAATAATATGCAGGAAAAATCAGGAGGGGGATAAAATAACAACGCATCGGGATCTCATACTTGTGCTGTTCCCGTTTCTCCAGTTTCTCGGCAACATTTTGCGCCTGTTTTTTGCGGCGTGCGTCCTTCTCCTTCAGCTGGGCCTCCTTCCTGTTCAGGATCTCCTGGAGCTCTTCCTCCGTCTTAAATACTGTAAGCAATGGAGAGCGCAAAGGCCACATTAAACACAGTTCACAGCACCGCAACCAACATAAGCTTGTTCCAGTGTTCCAGATGCATCAGTAAGCGTTTACTTGAGACAAAATCATAGACATTCATCCTCATGTTCTCATCATGCACATCTGAACCGACGACGGGACTGGGAAACGGAGGGGGGTGCGGTGCACTCACTGGCAGCGTGATAGAGAACGTCGCCGTCTCCCATGCCTTCTTGGATCTTCATGAGCTGCAGGGTCATGCGAGGGCCGATCTCCGTCAAGCGTACGGCGCTCTGCTGTGACGCCATGTTCCCGCGGCCGGCGCAGGCCTGCGGTAGCTCCGTGATGTTGTGGTCGCCGTCGAGCTCGGCCTCGCTCTCTGAAAGGTTGGCCCCCCTAAAAAGTTCAATACAGCGGTGCAGCGTTAGATCGAGCCCGGATAAACTTCATCAAAAAGGAGCCGTTGGGCGTCTTGCTCTACGATGCCTATACCTGCACAAAGATAATGTTGATCGACTACAAGACAATCCGCCCCCAGTTTAAAGATCAATTACCAAAAAAACTTGCCATTCAAAAATAATATTTTCAATAACAATTGTACCTTCACAATAATCTTACTTCATCAGAAGCTCACTGATGTCCTCAAACTTGTTCATGTTGGGGAACCTCTCCTGCATCAGCTTCTTCACTCCTCGGCTCATGCCCACGGGCACAACCTTCAGGCTGCTGCAGAGCAGGAGCAAGCACACGAGTTTAAAGGGTAGGTAGCCTGATAGGTGACAAGTGCCCGGGCAACACTATCAGCTCCTCAGTGCGTTTACTTTGGACAAGCATCACTTAACAGTCAAGTCATAAATCATCATCATTCGAGCCAAAATGTACATTTCTTATCTGTTAAAATGGCAAATACTTACTAATGACGGAGCTCAACCTCTTGGGACACTGGATCGTAATTCAGCAAAACACACCTCTTTATACTATTGAGGTTTACCTAGGAAAAAAACAACAACTAAATTTAGGTCTGCTCCCAGTACCATTTGAGACACTTACAAGGAGTCGAGTCAGTTGGGGTCAGTAAGCGTTTACTTTAGATACATCTTCACAGATAACTCAGAAGACTAAACTTTCATCATACACAAATGCCCAACTCTATATTGTTATGCGCAAATGTACCATCATCACTCCAGCTTTGTAAACAGGACATACCTTGTGCACATTGATGGAGGGGAACATGTTTTGGAACATGGTGGCCATGAGCTTGACATGCATGCCTTCCACGCCGAAGTTATTTAGGATGAGCAGGGGGTGGTGTGTAAACTGCTGCTCGTGCATTCTGTGTCTCTTCAGAGACGAGATCACGTCTTTTACAAGAGCATACTGGGGGGAAAAAAGAAAAACAATTCAAATTGGAGAGCAGGGATAAATGATAGGGATGAGTATATCAGCGCATTTACCTTGAAATACACCACTCAGTCAAAACACAAATTTGTTTCAAGCCCCTCTGCCGAGTTGTGCGTGAGCTGAACTATACTGATGTGCGTACATGGTGCCGATGTGTAATTGGATGCGACGGTGTTAATGTGTGCAATTTGTCAACACTTAATCTAGTAGGGGTCTGTTGCATCCCAACAGAAAGTCTCAAACAATGTTAAAACTATAACATAATAAATAGCATGCGAGCGCAGTAGGTGCCACCTATGATATACACGTTTCTAAATATAATTAATAGCATTTGGGGCGCCAAACAAAATTTCTAATTCATGGTGGATTGCGCACGGTCACTGTGCCAGTGCTGGATGCATGTTGGGGAAATGGCATCATCCTATCATAGTCCAATGTTTGATATTTAGCAGTCCACAAACCTTTATAACTTTAAAGTGAAGCATAGGACCTCTAGGGACTCGAGCAAGCCTCTGGAGAAAGAAAGAAAGAAAAGTTTTAATATAGGGCCTGATCGTGGTTAACATCTGCATAACAGTTGCCACATATGAAGTCAGAAGTCCCCTATTAAACTCACCATGCTAAGAGTGTGGGGTGTCTTGCTGAAAATCATGAAATGGGTCACTCCCAATGGTCCAGCTATGGAGACAAAGTCTTTTAGCACGTTCTTTTTCTTGACCTAGGAGTAAAAGTCAGATAAATAAAGCATGAATACAACACAGGCAACGTGCATACCCAAATGAAACTAAACCGAAAATTCTTCAGGTGCGTCAACACAAAGTACTCCATTCGGGCCAACAACATAGCCCGGGCCAATCAACCACGGTTGTATTAACAACTTAAAACGTAACCCATTTCCCATAATACATAGACATGATAAAATTGTAATGGTTCGCTAGCCATCGATGGTCCTATAACATCTCATACCTTCATGGCCTCTGCAGTGAAGGGTTGCATGATTCGCCGCATGTCGAGCACGAGCTGGCTGACATTTTTGCCGATCAGGCCACGATGAAACACGAACGAATGGGGAACAGTCGAAAAGGACTCTTCTTGCAAATGGTTGGCCTGTAGCCGGTTTTTCTTCTGGTTTTTGGACTGAAAGCACAAGATTCAGATGTTATAACAAAGTCGGCTGACTGCGACACGTGCTTGCAGTTACTCAGAAAACCGTCACTCAAGCACTGAACACAAGCCCATAACATATTGTTGGGTGAATCCGACCGGTTATGATATAATTATTGCCTTTTTACTTTATAAAGAATCGCGTTGATATCGTAGAGAAACTACTCGAGTTAAATAGAGCTAGCTCTGATGTATCTTTGCTAAACTCTGCTAATCTGCATGTTTTCTTACCTTTGATTTCGACATTGTTGGATGAGATGTATCTCCAGACGCTAGATGAAAAACCGAACGCTACTATAATATATACTGTATTGCTATACTAAATAGCAATCATTTTAAGACTATTTTACTTGATTTGATGCCACCACAAATTCACGTGAAGAACAGCTCCGCCACATGGTCTTTACCCAGCGTGTCACTGCTTTCTTCTTCTTCCTTTTTTTTAACTCTAGTTTTTGAACAACGTTTAGTAGTGCATATAGCACCACCGTGCGGTCTGGGGTTACCGGGTTAACCATGTACACACTGTCTACAAAATAGATAGATACATAAAACAACAGTGAGCAAAATAAATAATACCCAATCTAATATATATATACACATTCTGTGTCAATCTTTAATTTGTGTCTGTGATTGTGTGTGTGTTTCTGTGTGTGTGTGTGATTGTTTGTGTGTCAGCATGCATGGTGTGTGTCTGTGGGGGAGGTGGGGGGGGGAGGATGGGGGTTTGAAGGTTAATGGTAGTGGGAGTAGACTGCACTGAGGGTCAAACCAACACACTTTAAGGGTTTTCCTCATCAGTCCAGTTTGCAATTAGGGCTGTCCTCTCCTAAAACTCCCTGTGGTAAAGATTCTAGTGAGGGCCGGGGTGACCATTCTGGTGTAGCTGTTTAGTCCCATCGATTTCTTTGTGCTTCGTCATATTTAGCATATTTATTTTGATTCTGTCATTTCAAAATGGATTAGTTAATTCACTGCATAATTGAGACTAGGATTTCACAGTTTCGAAGCCAAAGGGGACACAAGGCAGACGTTTTCAGCAAGGTAATTTGGCTTTGTCTATTTCATAAAAGATTCCTGAACATTTTAAATGGATTTTATTGTTCGGCTAATAGAATGGATGTATAGGCTATATATAAACAATTTGATTTGTCTATCAAATTGTACAGAGCAAACATGTGGTTTGTACACGTATTATTATGTACAAACAAATTATTATTATGCCTATACATTTGTACATGCATAGACATAATCATCTCACTTTCTTTCTCTCTCTCTTAGTCTTTTGTCTTTTAAAATCTTTTTGTGTCCCACATTTCTTAGCATTTTCTAGGAGCTTAACTGGGATCTAGCCCTCACGAGTCAGTTTGCTTTATATCACAGAATCACTTTTTCCTTCAGAAAACCTTTAATATTTACTCCAAAATGGACAGGACTGGTTATTTTTGTGTATCAAATAATCCAGGCATTTCTATAGTAAACAAAGTAAATATTTGTGTTTTAATATTAAGAGTTTATGGTATTGACTATGGTCGGTTTAGGTGGAATTCGGAGCTGACCGTAGAAAGCTTTTGTTGACCATAGAACAGAGTATTTACACTGACTGGCTGGTGTTGACTGTTGTCACCAGTGTTTAACTGCAAATAAATACCATCCCGAAGGATAGACACATGTCTGGCTCTTTCCCCCTTCTAATGGCACATCTGGTGTACAGTCAAGACACAGATAGCAATGCACGGCCCTAAGAAAGTCTATAAAGTGTTGCAGAAGCCTTCTGTTTTCATTCACAGTTCATGTGCCTTCAATACAAAAAGCTTCTCTCTTCTCTACCTCCAGGAGGGGGGCCATACAAACCCCAACGCATACATGGAGAAGACATTAACGTTGAGTCTGGTGATGCTTTTCCTCACGCTTCATCTGGGTTTACCGGAAGTCCTTGGACGGACGGAGGACCCTCACGCCGACGTCAACGTGAAGAAACGACCTCCGCACGCCTCGGAAGCCAAAAGTGGCCGCTGCTCGTACACCTTCATCGTCCCGCAGCAGAAGCTGAAGGGAGCGCTCTGCGTGAGCACCGCCCAGGAGACCAACCGCTCCGAGGTGGCTTCCCTGCGGGTGGAGCTGGCCCGGCAGCAGGAGCACCTCGAGACGCTCAGGGCCCAGCTGGAGCGGGAAGGGAGCCAGGCCATGGAGGTCAGGGCCCTGAGAACGGAGAGCAACAGTTTGAACACCCGGATCACCCAGCTCTATGCTCAGCTGCTGCATGAAGTCATCGACAAGAAGGACCAGGTGTTGGAGCAGAAACGGGTTGAGAGCCTTCTGCTGAATGCTACTACACAGGTACACATGTACAGTACATACGTATATATGGTATGATTGTTGGCGGTCAAGCATCGGAAACATGACTCCTCTGTATGTGTAATCCAGCTGCTTCTGTTGTTGGTGGGTTGTGGCTGGCGGCGCAACCAAGGCGCTGCAGGCTTCTAGTAATTTCAGAGAGCTGGAGAAGAAGTATGGAGCCCTGACCTCGATGATTACCTCTCAGAATCAGTTCATTGCCCGTCTCGAGAAGCAGTGCCAGTGCAGGAACACCACACTGGCCTCACCGGTAAGGATACGTTTCTTACCGTTTTCAAAAGCCTGTTTCATAACAGGCTTTACATTTATTTTGAATTGCAGAAAGTATTTGGTGAACTGGATTTTTGTGTAGGTGACTCCTGAACCAGAAAGACTCGGGTCCCAAGAACACCACAATATCAGCTCCGAGGCCAGTGCAACGTCCAACGATGTTCAAAGAGATCAGAGTGGCCCTCCATCGCAGGAAGACAAGCTGATTGGGAAAGCCACTGTCCCCACAATGACCACAGCCAGCACTCCCACAGACCATCCCTTCATCAGTTTCCCAATCACCAAGACCCCCGGTAAACCATCGTGAAATACATGTCTCTCTCACTACGAATCCATTGGAAGTTCAAATGCAACCCATGATAGCCAAAGGCCTGTAAAAAATTACTAATGATCAATTTCTTCCCATTGCTATGCACTTGCATTTAACCCAAATTGCAGTATAACTTGTTGAACTAGGAGCATGTAAACAAGTCATCCTTCACGTTGTAGCAGGGTAGATAAGGAGGTAATGGAGGTAATGGAGTCAGTGACCCATGGCTGGCTGTGTTATCTCCCTGGGAATGCCTAAACACAGTGTATGAAAAGAATGCTTCTCCTCATTAGACAATCAGTGTCTTATCAGTTGTATAAGCAACCTCATGTATACACAGTACACACACACACACACACACACACACACACACACACACACACACACAGACACAGACACAGACACAGACACACACACACACACACACACACACACACACACACACACACACACACACACACACACAAAGACAAACAAACGACAGCCTTTGAGGGTTCGGAATTTGGGAAATGACAGAGTAGAGGGCTTTAGACAGGCCTCTCCCAAATAGAGGGTCATTCAAACTAGTGGTGGTTCCATGGGGCTAGGCGCCCCATGGACCCAGTCTCAATCGATAATATGTCCAGGAAATCCTTCAGCCAGTTAAGTTTGTTTGTTATACTAGTCCGGTCCAAGTATTGTCTTCTTTGCAGAAAAATAAAAAGGCATGCAACAGTATAGTCGTTTTTTGCAACATGTTTTGTTAATTATAAGCCCTATAACCTTCAATTGGATAACTTCATATCTCCCACAGTTGGACAAGATGTTGAATGCTTTAATATTGAGTCCCATTGATCCGCAGTGTGAGGGGAACCAATGTGTCATTCCCATTGTAACTTGGTGGGGTCAGTGCTGTCCAGGAGGATTATGATTGATTATATATCGCTGAGACAGTTCCTTTCCCAGTAGCAGCATCCATCAGCTTGCCATCAAGGACATGTTTAGACACTGTCTGATTCCTTTGGAGGGGAAATTTGGCTCCAATAAGCACAGCTTTCCAGAGCACATGCTTTGCATTTGTCAACTGGAAACCCCAAATATGCGGGTCCGGGCATTCCTCGATAGAGGTCAAACCACTCTTTGTGTTCATACCTGTAGGGCCATGGCGGGACTGCCAGCACGCCATGGATTCAGGCGAGACCATCAGCGGCATCTACCTGCTTCGCCCACAGGGCGCCAACCGACTCCTGCAGGCATGGTGTGACCAGACGAGCGCTCAGGGCGGCTGGACCGTCATCCAGCGGAGACAGGATGGATCGGTGAACTTCTTCAGGACCTGGGAGCAGTACAAGGTAAGTCTCTCAGCTCGGATTTAAGCTGCCTGCGCCTGGTGCTTTGATTCACTGTGCTGTTCTGTCGCAGCAAAATTTGATACCAATTATTTTCCGATATGGATATCATGTCTATATTGTGTTATCTATATATGGTGATATTACAACAATATGCTGCATAAATGCAAGGACATTGTAACACCCATTTGTCATTCTGCATGCATTTTTGCATTTCTATTCTAATAACACTATAGATGGCTTTGAATGCAATGTAAAGCAAGCCAAAGTTTGCATGAACAAAAGAAAATGGCTGCCCTGACCATCCCTCAGACCTAACTGTTGTTCGGGCACGTCGGCAGCAAGGTTTCGGTAACCTCGATGGAGAGTACTGGCTGGGCCTCGAGCACCTCTACTGGCTGACCAAGCAGACTCACTACAAGCTCCGGGTAGCCCTGGAAGACTGGCAAGGCCGGCAGGTCTATGCAGAGTACGACAGCTTCTATATAGAGCCGGAGAGCGACTGGTACCGCTTACGTCTAGGAGAATACCAGGGGAACGCTGGGGACTCTCTCTCCTGGCACAACAACAAGGCCTTCACCACCCTGGATCGAGACAAGGACGGCTTCTCAGGTCTAGTGACCGGCTTCACTCATTGATATCATTTGTTTGTTTGTATATTATAAGGATCCGTATTGGCTGACGCCTTGACCACCAGGGTCCAAGACAGTATTACATATAACAGTAATAACCTCACAATAATAGAGAATATATATAAAAAATATAAAATAGAGGCAGTGTTAAATAGCCTTCTTGTGTTTCCTCCTCAGGTAACTGTGCTCACTTCCAGAAAGGGGGATGGTGGTACCATATGTGTGCCCACTCCAATTTGAACGGCGTGTGGTATAGAGGCGGGCACTATCGCAGCCGCTACCAGGACGGGGTCTACTGGGCAGAGTTCCATGGAGGCTCCTATTCTCTCAAGCGAGTGGCCATGATGATCAAACCTGCGTGACGGAAAGGACCGTCCTATTTGGAATCAGATGTGTTTAAACGTGGTTGTTATTTTTTCTATTTCATTTGTGCTTTGTTTTTGTTTTTTAAGCTACGTTCTGAACACTTTTCAATAAGGGTACAAATTACAATAATTAATTACTTATATTAGTTAATGTAGTAATAATCATGAGCTAACAATTGACTTACAGTTAATTAAACAGTTAACAAATGTACTAGTAATCCTTCACTAATGGTGTTCAAGTTGAGGTATTAATTTATAGGCTACATTAATTAATAGGGTTATAGTTAAACCTAACCCTAGCCCTATTCAAAAAATATATAATTAATATGTGGTTAACATGAACAAAGTTACCTTAGTAAACAATAATTGATTGTTTACTAGACCATTAGTTATGTGATTATTACTTGTTAATATTAGTTGACGTTTACTCCAACATTAACTGATGTTAATTTGTACTTATTGTACCCTCAGTGGAAAGTGTCACAATACATTTGTTTAATTATTGATGAAGAATGTTTGATATGATATAGATTTGGAATATGTGTACACTATATAATTGTCCCGGAACGATGGCTAATACCTCGTTAAATTTTCGTTATTCATGTTTCCAAATTGTTACATGACTATGTCTTTGTAAATAAAGATCTGATAAGATTTTAAATGACTTAAAGAAAGATATAATAGAGTAGAAGAATAATTACCATTCAAAGTCCTTGCTGCTGCTGAGTCTCCTCGAAGCATGGTTAACATTTTTAGGAGACGCACGTCGCCCCCTTGCGTTCGACGCAAGGAGGGTCCGCAACGACGTAATGGGTCTTGCCATGTCTGACTTTTAGGGGACTAGTCTTTGTAGACGCATACTGCAGCCAATCAAGTCGCCTCCCTCTACAAAGCTGATGTGTGGATATTAATACAAAAGAGGACACAAACAACAGGTGACTGAAAACAATCCTATTATTCAACATTTCTTAAAAAGTGTATAACGGCCGGATTTTTCCTGCTTCTTCCTGCTTTTTTTGCAAAATGGATCCAGGAAACAAGTGGAGTTTATTTGCATAATCGTGATCTGACTGGCCGACGGATCTGGTGCTGCCTGAAAAGTTGAACAGTTCTCATCTTTTTGACGCAGGCCACGGAGCCAAATGGACGGACGGACCCACAATGCATTTCGCGAGCGCCCCATGCAAAGTTAATGAGATCCAATATTATGAAAACAGCACTTTTCCTGGGATTTGGGGTGTTGTTGTGGGTATATGGTGCTCCCACACGCATACAAACTTTGAAATAAGTCTGAACATGATTTGTTGAGTGAGATACGCATTTCTGGAAGCAGACCGCCTCCAGCTACCAAACGAACGAGTCAGCTTCGGCGCCCCCTGCTACGTAGGAAGGGGGCACATTTGAGTATTACCTCCCACTTCCCAACTCCCCTCCAATCAGAGCATCGTTAAGATTTTGTGGACCAGCGGACGAGCAGCTCCGGCGGGGGGGAACTCGGCGCTAGCCCTGCAGCTAAGCTCTGGGAGTGCAATCCCTTTCTCTGGCGCCGAGCTCAACCCGCCGGAGCGGTCGCCGAAGAGAAGTCGGGAGGAGGAGACATGGAGTAGAAAGGGATAGTACTCCCGGAGCTGAGCTGCCGGACTGCCGCCGAGCTACCCCAGCCGGAGCTGCTCGTCCGCCGGAGCTGCTCGTCCGCTGGAGCTGCCACCTAGCTTCGGCGCCAGTTCAGCTCCCGGAGTACACCGCCGGAGCTGCCGGACTGTGCCGGTGTAAGTACCAGATTGGCTCGGCTACCAGATCGGCTCGGGGTCCGTCGTCTGCTGATTACGTCACACAATACGCTATCTACAGCAATAAGGTATTTTATGGCTTAAATTAAAGAGCCTGTAATGATCTTTCATTTTGAACATAGACCATTCCCAACCTATCTGTATGGATAGTTTTCTTCTAAAAACAAAACATCCCTCGGAATCATCTTGGCTGTTGAGATAAGCCGTCCGTGTTGCCAGATTGGGCACATTTTCAGCCTGATTTGGCTACTTTGAATCACGTTAGGCTGAAACGGGAATATGCCCAATCTGGCAACACAAACCGAAACTAGACAGACCTACTCGCGCTCACACATGTGCTCGCTGTGGTTGCTATGACGACAGCCAGAGCTACAACACAAAACAGCCAATCACAACTGTCCCTTAGCAGCCAATCACAATGTAGCCTACGCCCATTCAAGCGTACAGCCAATGATATTGTGTAACGTAATCAGCAGACGACGGACCCCGAGCCGATCTGGTAGCCGAGCCAATATGGCACTTACACCGGACCGCTTCGACGGAGGCCAGCAGCTCCGGCGCGGGGAGCTCGGAGGCAGTCCGGCAGCTCAGCTCCTGGAGTACAATCCTTTTCTTCTCCATGTCGCGGTTCATGGACTTCAGAGAGACAATGCCAAAGCTCCTTCCCCCCAATTCTTCTCAACCATGGCCGAGATATCCCCAACTATGAGTCTTTACTTGTGGAAGTACCAGAGACATCAGACAGTATTTATTATTCATAATATAATCCGAGGCGCACATAGCTTTTGGCCGTGATATTAGATTGATTATATAAATACCCGTGTATAATATTGTTATGATGTTACATTATATTATATAGATATAGAGCTCCAGGAGTCAGCAAACTGCAACAATCCCTTCTCCTGCTGTGGTCTGACAGCTCATTGGTCAATGGGCAGCAGCTCATTTGCATCAACGCTACAGACACCAGAAACAGCGCATTCTGAAGGGACTGAAACAGAGGGGAATAGCGGTAGACGATATTTTTTTTCCTAAAAGCTATTTCCAGCAAACAGCTTCAAAAACATGTTTTCTGGAACTCAAATACTATGTTCACCTGTTGGGAAAACACCATGATATGTCTCCTTTAGCTAAGCCTTGAGTCATATTTTGGCGGAAGTTTGATTGAATCTAACCTAACTCAACTCTCCTAACGCTGCTGATTCCCTGTGCCTTATTGGCTATATCCGAAGCCAATCAGCGTGCTTGTCACATTCCATAATCACTATCAGCCTCATCTATCTATTTGACTCAAGTATATCTTAAACTAAACACAAGATAAACCATAGGCCTAAAGATATGACTCGGACCCCCATGAGGCTAAAGATATTTAGAAAGAGTTGATTCCGTTTATTATTAACATCAAACGTATTGAAACATTAAACATGTAATTAAACATTATGTTTTGGACGGTTCAAATTGTGTTCTGCAGTTTCTATGGTTGCTATGGTGTTATATTCAGTTGCTATCATGTTGTAGGTGTTCTAGGTCAGTGGGTTCCATCCTCTGACTTAAGGTTTACCACTATCATCAAGATCTTTCGACGATTGATAAATACACATGCAGTGAATGAGCAAAGAGTGCCAGTGACCCCTTTATACATCCTTTATACAAGTTATTACTGCAAGAATGCCATGGCCAATGGGGAAAACTGGATTAAAAAAGTCAGCAATGCCCCCCCTAAAATAATTCACCAAACATCAATGGAAAACAAGAATAAAATCTGTGGTAGCATACCACTGGTTGAAAAACACTGTTCGTTTGTGGTATGTGGTATTCTATGCTGTTCTTACTGGAATCTAGGTGTTTGATAGGGTGTAGTGGGTGGTTGCTTTGCTAGGGTGTTTCAGGGACATCGTTTGGTGTTGTGAGTCATTTCATACAGGTTTTGATAGCAAGGTAGGGTTAGAGGGTAGGGTTAAACATTTCGATGAGCAACCACTGCGAAAGGCTCAACTTTGTGGTAGTACTATTGTGGCAGTAGTGAAAGTTATGGATTTTGATATTTTATTATTTACTAAATTCTTATTAACTTCTACAACACAGAGAAAAATCCCATTGGGGGTTTATGTGGGAGTTGAATTATTTAAAAGTGGAAATTCTTCATAAATACAATCAATATAAAGGTTTTGAGGCATTCCTTAAAATTAGTGCTGTCAGTTAAACGCGTTATTAACGGCGTTAACGCAAACCAATTTTAACGGCGTTATTTATTTTTTTAAAGTTCACAAAGCCAAGAACTGTGGTGCGGAAGAAAAGCCCATACACCTATCTGTTGGATGATGGTAGAATCTGTAACACATCACATCTTTCTGTACTACCAGAAATGAACACTATGGACAATGACACTGAACAAACCAAGCCTCAACGAGTGACAAATGTGGACAGTAGACCTGAGAGGTTTAGGCAACCGCCTACCTGGGCTAAAGATTATGTCATGTACTAAAGAAGCTGCATAAATATGCCTTTTGTTGGTTGTTAAAGAAAATAATGCATGCATGAAAATGTTTGGTATGCATACTGATAAATGCTGTTGTAATGGTTGATCGGTTGTCATTTTATTATTTGAAAATGTTACTAGGCGTGGTGTAACTTGAATTCAATTACAAAAGTAATTTTAAGTTTTGTTATGAAGGAATTCGCCTTTATTGGAAGGGGGAGATGTTGTGTTCACTACTGCATTGAGTTACTCATACAGTTATGTCAGTTGAATTGTACAGCCTCTAGTGGCGTAGTAATGCAGATGGATGCGAGAGGAGGATAAGAAGAATGTATGTTGATAGGCCTACAAGAACGGAGATAAAGTGATAGGTGACCTTGGGTGTCTTGAAAGGCGCCTCTAAATGAAATGTATTATTATTATTATTATAAAGAGTTGGCTGGAAAGTAACGCGATCTTGTTGGTTATTACTGCGCACCCAACATAACGCCCCTCCCTTCTCACATCCATGTGGGAACATGTTTGGTCTCATTTCGCTTGTTTCTTATATTTTATTTAATTAATTAAGGCGCGCCCCCAACACATTTGCCGCCCTAGGCGCCCGCCTTGGTCGCCTATGCCGAGCGCCGGCCCTGGAAACATACGATAAGAGTTGTGCACCCGAAGCCGCATCCCTTAAGAGCAAAATGTTAGTGTTCATTTCATAGAGTATTATTGCAAAACGTCTGAGCATGAGCATACACCCGATGTTGTTAACCACCATTTCCGCTCTCTTTTAGTTTGAGGAAGTCTCCACCCCAAGATGCCATATCACAGTTGCTCTATCATTCTGTCCGCACAGGCACAAAGATTAGCAACATGTTGCAATACGTCTTGATATGGTGCTTTCTGGTGCTTATGACTGCACAGAGTGGTGAGTGTTATCTATATTAAATATATTCAATTTAATGTTTCACTTTAAAGATGAACTGAACTGAAATAATCAACATCGATAACGTGTTAGTCATGAAAGAATTATTTAAAAAATCAATATATAGCTTTTTTTTAGCAACAAAAGAAAATGCGTCTTTTAGTATCAGAGCGCCGATGACGTCATTGGCATGGTAGGAATAGGTCGTTGCTGCAGACACGTGGACGTCTTCTACACTCCACGGCGGAAAATAGTGATTTTAATATGGCTGGTTACGCGTTTGAGCATGTGAAGGACATGCCTGTACTGCCCGACTGCCACCCGGTGGAGAGGGATCAATTTCAGGCTCCAGCTCCACGTTCGGATCGTGTGGGTGTGACTGGTGTGCGTGTGGGTGCAGCCGGAGCATGGACATTGCCATTGAATCGGTCTGCTGACGAGAGGTCCCGGTCAACCTTGACCATCTAATGGTGGGATTAGTTTGCATAACCATGCATAGGGCATTTCGGATGCTGTGCGGCGAGAGAGAAGTTTTGGAAGTGGCCATGCTCTCTCTAAGGGACGTCCGAGCGGAGACACTGGAGCGCTCCATAAATAGCAACCAAGTAACAAGGCGAAAACGATCATTCCCCCTCCGATTCCCTTTGATGCGTTTACGCCTCGTTTCCACATACGTACATTCTCGTATGCGATCCAACCGTCTCCGACCGAAAGTCCATTCATTCCTATGTGATGCTCCGTAATGTCCGTTTTTCCTCCGTTTTTCCTCCCCTCCGTAAAATGTCTGTCCGGTATGTCCGTAATATACGTTCAAAAAATTTAACTTTCGCCGTCGTTTTACGGAGATACCGTATGAAAGTTTTTATGTTTTTCACAAAACATGTAAGTACCTGGCAGGCAAAACTCCTCGCCGATCTCTTTCCAAGCCTGGTTGGTTTTGTTTTTATCTCTGTATATGTCGATCCCCATGTTCCAAAGTACCGGTCTCCTAAAAACGGCCATTATAATACGCTCCCCCATCTTTTGTCCGTAAATAAATTCATGTCCGTACGTAAAACACTAGCGACTCCTTCAGTAAATTTACGGAAGCACGGATACGAAAAACATGTGTATGTGGAAACGAGGCGTCCGTAAAGACGGACTCATTGCGGAAACGCAACGAGCTGTACAAACGATGTTTTTCAAGGCGCTGGTTCTCCACGAAAATAAGTGGAGCGCATCAACCCTGCGCGCATCCAGCCTATGCGCAGGGTTGGAATGGAAACATAGATCTGTGATATCGTCGGAGTAATAGTTTATACACTTTATGGTCGGAGTGCAAGCTTGTGGAGAATGACATGACAGGGGCTGATTGACATCGGAGGGTTAGTCAGTTTTAAGGCTGCCATGTATTAAGGGCTGGTTTCCTATTCAAAGCTAGCCTGTGGAAATGTATGACTACCCCAGCTGCCTCACCATACAATTTAATCCCTTTTAGCAAGTTCAGCCTTTTTAGTTATTGTACCAATGAGAAGGCAGACAATACATCTGATATATCAACTAAACTTCAAATTTCAGTTCAGTTCCTCTTTAAATTGGTATAGTGTATCTATCCTTTTTCTAATTGAATGAATTGGCTCTTATTAAAATGTACCTAGATCGTACAATTATGTAGGGATGTTTTTGTTACGAGAGTAGCACAACACCTAAATTAGATCTCATAATGTATCATGTATCTTATTTATTTATAGACCTGCATTACTGTAGAATTCGTTCGCCATTTGAGACTATCCTGATCTTGCGAGTTCCCATTTTGATTCGTGATGGCCAAGGCTACACATCTTGGCTGAATCCATAAAGGGGCCTATTGTTTCTAATTAAACATTTAATTATATATTGAAGGGAACCTATTTATTACCCACTAACATGCAATATTCAAAGAATTGCTTATCTAAGCGAAAGGCAATATTATTATACGCAACAGGGTAATTTGGCAAAGGGCAATAGGGCAAAAGGCAAAAAAAATACGAGTCTTGTTGAAATCTGCAAAATCATTTTCAAAGATAAAAGATGACCAGCCCTGTCACAATTTTTCGTTTTTACAGTTATTGTTTTTTAATTAATAATAATAATAATAATAATAATAATAATAATAGAAGAATAAGAATATGAATAAGAATAAGAATAATAGTGTATTAATGAATAACTTTGCTTGACCTTCAAAATTGATCACCTTTGATTACTCGATCAGAAGTCTGGACAGTGATATAACACACACAGACAAACACACGCACGCACACAAAAATATCTGCCCCTTATGACATCACAGATGTGTGACGAATAGATGAGCAACGTTTGCTACAGTCCACTGGGTAGGCTGGTAGACTGATCTTTCCAGCACACATCTAGGTGGACACGCCCACCTGTGATGTCATAAAAGGCAGATTTCCAAAACGGCTTGTACCGGCTGATCACACCACACCTGGTGGCATGCCATGGGACCTTTAACGATGTTAACATGGTATCTAAGCAGCCACTTACTGTCTTACAGATGCTCCTGAGTTCCTGTTCACCCCTTTGATCCGAAATGTGACAGAGGGCGACAATGTGACACTTGAATGTCCAGCACGCGGGAACCCTGCTCCTGCAATCAGCTGGCACACAAACAATGACACGTTGAGCACCACTGAGAATCAGACCACTCTCCTTATTATAGGAGTTTCCCAAAGCAAAAACTATTCATGCACAGCCACCAACCGAAATGGGACAATTTTACAGACTTTTAATGTGAAGGTTAAAAATAAATCCGCAACATTCACAAACCAGTCAAAAACAGGTAGGCTACATCTCTCACACCACTGGACAATACCAATGCATTTCGTTGCTTTATGAATGTTCATTGTATCATTTAAAAGTGTATTAGCTTCATTTTGTGAAAATAAATAAAAATAGGTGTTGATAAGATTGGGTACATGACATGTGTTTATGTTTGACATCCAATAGCATGTCCACTGGAGTTTATTCCCAAAAGGGTGGTGGAGAGATACGGAGCCTCGTTGTCAGTCATCTGTAGGCCTACCACAACGTCTGCGGAGCTTGACATCATTGGCTGGGAGGCTCCGATTGGCAAATGGAATTTGAATATGCCTGACAATAAGTCTGCTACTTGGAATGTGGAAAATTTTGAAGACTGGACATTTGAGCCCTTCTGCTTTGGGACTTTTTCTGATAATCAGTGTTCCGTGACCCTGCCCATCACACTTTACAGTGAGCTTAAGTCCTCTACCTCTAATAATGATAATATTCTGCCTTCCCAGTCATTGTGCATTGTAAGTTGGCTATGTTATGATAATACTAATACTAATACTGCTACTAATAATAATAATAACAATAATAATAGTGTATTTATGAATAACTTTGCTTGACCTTCAAAGCTTTGAATACTAGATCTGATGTCCGGACATTCATTGTCCAATGTCCAGTGATATAACACAAACACAGACACACATATCAGACACACACACACACACACACACACACACACACACACACACACACACACACACACACACACACACACACACACACACACACACACACACACACACACACACACATATACAAAGCACAGTGAGCGTAAGTCCTCTACCTCCAATAATGATGATATTCTGATAAACGTTATCGTGTTTGTAATTCCATATTGTTGTTTTGACAGAGACTCCAGACACGGTGTCCATCTCTGTGCAGAACCACAGTGGTCCACTGCAGGAGGGCAGAAGGTACACACTGCAGTGTGACGTCTTCAACGTGGCTCCTGTAGCCGCCCTCACTGTGTCCTGGCTCTGGAAGGGGGAAATAATTCGAACACACACATATGATGACCATCTCACAAAGACGCCTGAAAATGTGTCGTTCCCGTGGGAAATCACCGCTTTTAGAAATTATAGTGATGTCGTGATCACATGTCTGACGATCTTGGATCTCAAACAAGATGGACCCTCACAGCAAGTTAACACATCGACAGCCTTCCAAGTCATTGTGCATTGTAAGTTTGTTATTTGATGATGATGATAATAATAATAATAGTAATAATAATAATAATAATTATTATTATTATCATAATTATAACAATTATAATAGTGTATTAATGAATAACTTCGCTTGACCTTCAAAGTTGTTCACCTTTGATTACTAGATCAGAAATCTGGAGAATTATTGTCCAATGTCCAGTGATATAACACACACACAGACACACATATACGTACACACACATACATAGACACACATACACACACACACACACACACACGCACACGCACGCACACGCGCCCACGCACACACACAGATCCAATGTTACATTTTTTTTTTTAATTTGTGACGCTATATAATTGTATAGTTAGAATATTTTTTCTGTAACATTTATGTTTAACAATGTTAACATGGTATCTAAGCAGCCACTTACTGTCTTACAGATGCTCCCGAGTTCCTGTTCACCCCTTTGATCCGAAATGTGACAGAGGGCGACAATGTGACACTTGAATGTCCAGCGCGCGGGAACCCTGCTCCTGCAATCAGCTGGCACACACACAATGACACGTTGAGCACCACTGAGAATCAGACCACTCTCCTTATTATAGGAGTTTCCCAAAGCAAAAACTATTCATGCACAGCCACCAACCGACATGGGACAATTTTACAGACTTTTAATGTGAAGGTTAAAAAGACCTCCACCAGTACCACCACCACCGCAACAACAATAACAACTACCGCAACATTCATGAACCAGCCAACAGGTAGGCCACATCTCTCACACCACTGGACAATACCAATTTATTCCATTACTTTATCAATGTTGTTGCATTTAATATCATTTAAAAGTTTATTACCTTCATTTTCTGAAAATAAATGTACATTAAAATGGTAAAATTGGGCACATGACATGTGTTTATGTTTGACATCCAATAGCATGTCCACTGGAGTTTATTCCCAAAAGGGTGGTGGAGAGATACGGAGCCTCGTTGTCAGTCATCTGTAGGCCTTCCACAACGTCTGCGGAGCCTGACATCATTAGCTGGGAGACTCCGATTGGCAAATGGAATTTGAATATGCCTGACAATAAGTCTGCTACTTGGAATGTGGAAAAATTTGAACACTGGACATTTGAGCCCTTCTGCTTTGGGACTTTTTCTGATCAACAGTGTTCCGTAATCCTGCCCATCACACTTTACAGTGAGCTTAAGTCCTCTACCTCTAATAATGATAATATTCTGCCTTCCCAGTCATTGTGCATTGTAAGTTGGCTATGTTATGATAATACTAATACTAATACTGCTACTAATAATAATAATAACAATAATAATAGTGTATTTATGAATAACTTTGCTTGACCTTCAAAGCTTTGAATACTAGATCTGATGTCCGGACATTCATTGTCCAATGTCCAGTGATATAACACAAACACAGACACACACATCACACACACACACACACACACACACACACACACACACACACACACACGCACACACGCACACACACACACACACACACACACACACACACACACACACACACACACACACACACACACACACACACACACACACACACACACACACACACACACACACATATACAAAGCACAGTGAGCGTATGTCCTCTACCTCCAATAATGATGATATTCTGATAAACGTTATCGTGTTTGTAATTCCATATTGTTGTTTTGACAGAGACTCCAGACACGGTGTCCATCTCTGTGCAGAACCACAGTGGTCCACTGCAGGAGGGCAGAAGGTACACACTGCAGTGTGACGTCTTCAACGTGGCTCCTGTAGCCGCCCTCACTGTGTCCTGGCTCTGGAAGGGGGAAATAATTCAAACACACACATATGATGACCATCTCACAAAGACGCCTGAAAATGTGTCGTTCCCGTGGGAAATCACCGCTTTTAGAAATTATAGTGATGACGTGATCACATGTCTGACGATCTTGGATCTCAAACAAGATGGACCCTCACAGCAAGTTAACACATCGACAGCCTTCCAAGTCATTGTGCATTGTAAGTTGGCTATGGTATGATAATAATAATAATAATAATAATAATAATAATTATAGTATTAATCTAGTTCGTCTTTTATGTTGTATTTCTTTAAATGTGCATTGTAGTACTTTGAGCTCATTAAGTTGATCGAAAGTGCCTTATTAATAAAATGTATTTATTTATTATTATTATTATAACATAATAATATAATAACTTATATTGTTATAACATAAGTTGGCTATGTTATATTAATAATAATAATAATAATAATAATAATAATAATAATAATAATAATGACAATACAAATTGAAAATATAATTAAGTATAATGTATAATGTTAGTCAGTTGCGTTTTATGATGTCTTTCACTTTCTACACGATTTCAGATGCCCCTAAGTTCACTGATGAGCAAGATTCCGTGGAAGTGGTCACAGGCGGAAATGTGTCCTTGGGCTGCAGTGCTGAGGGTAACCCGCCTCCTGAAGTCAAGTGCAATTACCCAGTTGCTATCAATGCGAGGGCAACCACACGGGGTCACCAGCATACCGTTAGCATCACAAGGGCCACGTCGGCCAACGGTGGAATTTACAACTGCGTTGCCACGAATGAAGTTGGTACTGCTACATGGCAAACTACACTGACGATAACCCCTCGAGGTATTGAACCCCTCTATCATTATTAATTAAAATGTGTGGGAATGTGCGGTTGCGTGTGCTTCCATGCATCTGTGTGTGTGTGTGTGTGTGTGTGTGTGTGTGTGTTTGTGCGTGCGTGTGCGTCCATGTATCTGAGTGTTTGTGTGTTTGTGTGTGTGTGTGTGTGTGTGTGTGTGTGTGTGTGTGTGTGTGTGTTTGTGTGTGTGTGTGTTTGTGTGTGTGTGTGTGTGTGTGCGTGTGTGCGCGCGCGCGTGTGTGTGTGTAGCCTATGTATGAACAACATTTTTATTTTAAATTAATATAAATAATATATATTTCATACTTTGTTTCCTTTCTTTTGTTTGCATTCAGATCATACTGGCGTTACCTACTATCTGATACTGGTTGTTATTCTGGTCATTATCATTATCATGATCTTGTGTTACTACTATTGCACAAAAAAACATGGTAGATATAGTTTAATAAGCGCCAGAAATAATGATGTCCCTCTGCACGAGTTGTAGTGGCCACTAACGATAAGTTATGATCAGTTGTATAAAGAACGAGCAAAAATGTGATTTCTTTCATTGCTTTTGATTTGTTTATTTGTATTTGATGAATTAATCACTGTTAATAATATTTTTTTGTGTATATATATATGCTAGAAAGCTATGCTATGCTTTTATTTTGTTATTTGATTAAAATATCCGTTTTTTGTGGAAGTTAACGCCTAATTTAAATTAATTTCACACATGTATTTTGGAAATGTTCCACATTCAGGTCGATTTGGAGGGTTTATATGGCTAATGTACAAATGAAAAAAGTAGGGAGAAACGTAGCAGTTAAAATGCGTGTGACCGAGGCGTACGACGGTAGTCAGACAGCAGAGAACACCCCTTGACACTGTGCTCCATGCGCTGGACGTGAACTGTCCCTTTAAGAATTAGGATTTGGGAGTGACGCGGATATGAAAGCTAGTTTATCCTTCTTCTCTTGGCTTTGAAAAAAATATTTCGGTTTACAAGACCAACGGTAGACAGAGAGAAAGTCCGCGGTCAACTACATAACAAGTTGCGGACCAGTGTTGGATAAAAAGACACAACAAACGGGTGTGTTTGGTGGAGTTTAACATCCCGGGATTAGACCATCCTCCGAGTGGTGGGGATAACGTTAACTTGGGAGAAGTTCTTTGTATTCAGGGATAGGCGGATTGGGACGTACACGAATATGGACTGGGGTACGGATCTTTGGGTGAGTTTACTTCATCGGCATAGTTATGCATTCCTACTAATTAGTGTTGTTTGGGAGAAAAATATTTGTGTAAAAGTTAACGCGGCATTCGAAGGCATGTTTTGACGTCCCCAATTATTTTTCGTAAACAGTCCAGAGTGTGCAGCTTTGATGATACTTTCTAATAAACCTTTAAATAAGCATTCTCAGTTCATGTGAAATGTGCCCCTACCTCGCAAAACCCTAGCATTGATATGGTGCAGTGATTTAGATGATCAGAACAGTCAATGTTGTTGTCTGTCCGTGACCATTTATCGTCTTTGCGTGGTTGGAGAAAACATTGCTCAACCATCTGTTGAACCATACGTGTTTAGGTTGAAATGTTTGTTTTAACTGCAGGAACACGAACCATATGTGGACCTCGTTCTCATTGTTTTTCTGACACTGTAGTTGGAGCCTAAATCATTGCAGAATAATTGCCATACCTGGTCACCGCACAGCATTTATGCATTCCAATTCAGATAATGCATTGATCTTTTCAGAAAATGGGGGTTAAGTGTAATCCACTCCAGTGATTAATAGGCAACATATAATAACGTCTCTAGTGTCTATTGATATTTACTTCCATTACGGTCCGATTTGGACACACACACACACACGCGCACGCGCACGCAATCCATATTGTGTAGCTTAAATGGATCACTGCTCTCCCCCTAGGCCTCTTCCCCTGTCCCCTTTCCATGCTCAGTGCATAGGGGACACATCCTTATTAGTTGGCCCTCATTAAATGCACCAAAAAAAGAAAATGCAAACCCCTAAGTCTGTATACATTAAGAATTGGTTAAGGGAGAACAACTATTTGTGTTTCCTTTTAGAATATGGTTACTCCTGCACACTTTTGCGTTATACTTTTGTGTTACACCAAAATGTGTCCTCTTGTCGCTTCAATGGTTCAAGGTACCAGATTAAGATGGTGGAATGTGTGGTAAAGTTCAGCTAAGAAGAATCTTCCTTCAACAGAATGATTTATGGCATCTGTCCACTGCCCGCCTTGACATTAATCCAAGGCTATTTTAAGAACCGCATGTGCATTAGCCCTGCTAGTAAAAGCTAGGGGGCTAAACCTATACCTGGGCCTAAGTATTGCCTGGGTGGGTCTTGCCTATGGGACACTGAAATGGGACTCGGTACTGAAAGTTTGAGAGGTTTAGTATGTTGGTGTCTGCATGTTTTCAAAAGTGCTTCTCCAAACACCAACTGCTATGCTAGAGCTCTGGCTGATTTGAAAACATAGGCAGGAGCTACTGGGGTTGAGTTTGATATCGACAATAGGGCTTGTGGAAATCATATTCTAGTTGTATTTGTAGTCGTGTAATGGTAATGACCACATTCAAAAGTACATTAAATGACTTCTTATTTCTTAGATTATCATTATGCCTGATCTTTTTCTTCGAAGGCGTCTCATAGTGGCATTATGAGTCAGCCACCCTTCCTTGTTTGGATGCCATCATTTCGTCACTAGAACTTGTATGGCAGAAGGTGAGATGAAATGTAGACGTGAATACCTGAGCTTCAGAAGGTATTTGGGAGTACAAAAACATTCCGGTGCGACCGGTTTGTCACCTCTATGAAGATGAAGTTCCACAATGCCCAAAATTGTTAATGTATGACTCAATCAAAATAAATACCTCTGGCATATTGCATTTATTTGCAAAGTGACTGCCTGCATAAAAAATGCAACACGTGGATTTTTTTGTGACCATCCTTTCGTTTTGTTCCTCTTAGAATAACAGTTTTGCCAGGGCGAAGAAATACACCCCATAATAACATTGGTGTAATGTAACGGTACTTAAGTTGGTTCTGTGCTTTACTGGGGTTTTAATATTTGAAGCAACTTTCCCCTTGACTTCACTGCATATATTTTATTTTAACTTTTACTTTTAATGCATTTGCATATGACTCTTTGTTACTGGTTACATAATAAAAAAATTGTGCTAAAGGGATTTTTGGATTATTCAAAAAGGCCTTTGTACTTTTTAGCGTATTGCTGATGTGTGCAACTGCAGATCTGACAGACAAGTTAAGACACATCAAGACCCATAGAATATAAGCTGGAAAATCACAACTGTGAATATTAGCTTGAAAGCTCATCCCAAGGAGCAAATGCCGTTTGTTGATGACTACCGAGGACTATCAAACCATGATGGTAACGGCTCATTTATTTTAGCCGCAGAATGATTTTTACAAATTTTCCCTTAACCCTTATCAGAGCCTCTCTCAACTAAGACCTCTGTATTTTTACCATATTTTTTTAAGTGTGGCTTTCTAGTACTTTATACACCACTGAATAATCATTGCAGAATTATTCCATTAATACCCATGAATCGATGGAATTTATGCAGGTAGTCTAGGTCTAAGGAAAGGATTTAATCAAACAAACCATACTGAAGTAAGAGCCTTAAACATTATTGAAATTAATTCAGTACAATGTGTTAAATAACTTGGTATTATGAGCACTCTATCATGCTCTGATGGATCTGTATTGATCTGAAAATAAATTGGAAGAAAAGAAAAACATGCCCTAACGTACCAGGATTATTTAAACACACACACACACACACACACACACACACACACACACACACACACACACACACACACACACACACACACACACACACACACACACACACACACACACACACACACACACACACACACACACACACACACACACACACCCCAAGATGGGAAGCGAGGTCCCCGAGGCTGTGTTGTGGGAGGGGACGGTTGGGGTTTGGTCTAGCCTTGAGATATCATCTCCAGTGGACTTGTCTGAGCTTGAAGGTGTCATGGAGATCCTAGCCAGGAACAAAGTCGAAAGGAGATGAGGAGACTGTGTGTTGATGTGAGATTGGATAACTGCAGGGGGAGAATACAGCATTTATGAGAGGAGCAGATCCTGCTTCCTCCCAGACTGGCTCTCTGTCGCTTACTCGCTCTCAGATCAGAAAAGTATTTGTGAAATGTTCTGTTCAACACAAGATGCAACCCCAGTTCTTAAAACCCACTACATGTGTGCAATCGGTTGAATATGTGATAGGATGTTTAAGTTCAGGGTCCTATACCGAATACCAGTGGGGTTCTATCAACTTTTTGATAATGTTCATCTCATGATAAGTCTATCATTGTTGCGTTGTTTTTCTTAGGACCAGTATGACATCATCGAAAAACACACACTGTCTGGACTGGACCTGGTGGAGAAGTATGTCAAGTTTGTGAAGGAGAGGACTGAGATAGAACAAAACTATGCAAAGCAACTGAGGTAAGTCTCATTCTTGCCATGCTTCTGCTATAATGGCTGAGTCAAAGGCATTCTTGTGTGTGTGTGTGTGTGTGACTGTGTGTGTGTGTGTGTGTGTGTGTGTGACTGTGTGTTTGTTTGTGTACCTTTTCAATGCTATGCTGTGTTTGGATTCATGCATTTTACTGATCGGTTCATCGTTAATGTATACATTGTTATCTTTGGCTGTGTTATTGCTCAGCGATTTGTGTGTATTTAACATTGTCATGTGTATGCACTAAAGGGCTATTTATGAAATGTATGTGAGGTCATATGACTACTTCTGGGCAGAATCAAACTTGAAACACTGGCCTCATTCTCCAGCAGCAGAGCTGTCTCTGTGCACTGTGAGCTCTCTCTCCCTCCCTATCTTTCCCCCTCCCTCTCTCCCTCTCTCTCTTCTGCTCTCCGAGCAGCAGTCCAGCGTGTCGGCCCACATCTGTTTAGTTTAGCTCTGCTGGAGAGGAAGTGGGAGCAGACTGGCACATGACAGCACAGGATGTGGTGGAAAGGAGAGTGAAACAGGGAAGACTAGAAGAGTAATTGCTGTTTTAACGGAGCCATGCCGGGCCGGTTGTCTGTTGGCCAGGCCGAGTTTGCACCAAATAGAACATGACAACATGGCACCAGATTGGTTAACCGTCATCCATTTTGTCCTGCTTCCCCTGCTTGTTTGTGCCTTCCTTCTCCTCTTTCAGTGTAAATAAAGAATTAATGTGTTCAGTGATCCATTGATTTCCTCTTTTTTCTTTTTCTTCCTCTGCAGGAACTTGTCAAAGAAATATTACCCCAAACGAGGCAGTAAAGATGAGACAGAATGCCGGTGAGCCCCATGAGGATTCCGTTTTTTTTTCTCAAACATTTGACCAGAATTCTGATCGTCTCCCCTTGTCAGAAAACATTATATTGGGACACATTTGATTCTTTTTCTGGTATATTTAATAATACTTTCGATTCACTTCCTCGAATCAGTATCTCCCTGGTTTCGATCCAAATGTTATGTAGATGCTATAGTCTCTCCTCACAGCGTAAAATACTCATGTGCTCATGCACACGTTACGTCACATGGCCCACACAATGCCTTTTCACTTTTCCTTCTTCTTTTCCAATGTTGTGGTATTCCAAGGTCCTGGCCCCATTGTGTGTCTTATCAGCCCTTCCTCCCCCTTGCAGGGTCTCCAGCTTCCAGTCCTTTACGGAGATCCTGAACGAGATGAACGACTACGCTGGCCAGCGAGAGCTGGTGGCGGAGGACATGATGATGAACATATGCATCGAGCTCACCAAATACCTCCAGGAGCTGAAGCAGGAGCGAAAGACGGTGAGCTTGGGGACCGGGGGGGGGGGGGGGAAGAGAGAGAGAGAGGAGCACGATTGAGCGACAAAGGGGGTGCATATTGTTTAGAAGTCCAAGGAAGGACTTAGGCAGGCAGGAAGGAAGCTGCAATCAGTTCCTTATAAGGGTGGGGGCTGTTTTCCTGTCCCGGGGGAGATTTTCAAATGCCGCCGTGTTGACGTGGAGCCGACGTAATGTCTCTGAGCGACGCACTGCTTTTGTTTGTGCTGCTTGCCTTGTTGTTATTGTTTATGCCTATCTGACTCTATCTCAAAACTGCCAACTTTAGCTGGGTCTGCCTCGGCACTCCTGCAGTGAGGCTCGGTGGGTCCTCTAACCAGTTTTCCTCTTTCCTCCCACCTCCCTCCTTCCCTTTCTCCCCCCTCCCTGTCATTACTTTCTCTGCCATCTATTTTTACCCCGTCTACAGTATCTGTTGGAGGCCAAAAAAGCCCAGCAGACTTTGGAGGTCTCCTACAAGCAACTCGACAGTGTGAGTGGAGTCCTATTGGACAGAAAACCTCCCCCTCTCTCTCTCTCTCTCCGTCTCGTAAACCTCTCTCGTCTCCCCCGCCTTAGAGTGAACCATGGCTATATTTATTTGAAGGCCTTATGTTGCCATGCTATTTTGGTTTCTTCACGTGAGATTCATGAACATGAACATGAATGATTATGCGCCGGTCTTCGAATGCCACTGGTCTTTTCTGTCGCGTGTGTCAGTGTCTATGGCAGGGGTCGGCAACCTTTTGTAAATGGCCAATTTTGGTTAGAAATGGGGTGTTGATAGCTGTTTAGGGTTGCATAACATTTTTTCTATAATAGGCTATTTAGTTACTTCAGCAATTAAATAGCCTGTATAGGCTTATCCCACCATTTGAGTTTATGCAATGAATATAGGCAATTTCAATAAAACATAGGCTATTAAACAAGCAGCTTTTTTTATTATTTTGCTGGATGTATCTAACAAGACGTGAGAGGGAAAGCAGGAAAGATCAACTAACCTAGTAGGCCTAGCTCTGCAGTATCACTCCATCTTTATGCAAATGAAATGATTATCCTTGCATCATCGATAACATCAGCCTAACCCTGTTTTTGAAAATGAAACATTCTTTAAAATAACAACACTGGTAAACATTTCTAACAATTATATTTTGACTGTCCGGTTCAGTGCCAAGTTGTCTTGTTGCATTGACTCCCATCAACCCTTGGGACCTGCATGAGCAAAAAACGATATTAGCTCAGGGCCTTTTCTACGAAAAATTGCTATAATGATATGATCAAACCCACCCTAACTTTCTCATCCAGTTTAATGGGATTCCTCCGTCACGTTGCGTGCATGCGTGAATGCGCGCATGCATGTACACGTGTACCCACATGCGTCAGTGTCTATGGTAACAATTCATTCACTTGAGACCTGCATCTGAACATGAACATGAACTGAACGATCACCGGTCTCCCCCCGTGACATACGTGCATGCGTGTATTAGGGGTGGGAATCTCTTGGCACCTCACGGTTCGATTCTGATTATGAGGGCAAACGATTCGATTCTGTAGCCATTATCGAAGCATCTCGATGCAACAATTTTTTTAGGTACATTTCCATGCCTGATTTTCAAAAATATATATATACATCTGGGTTTGCTACTCAGTTTGCTAATCACTTTCTAGTACACTTTTGTGATGATCATTAAAGGTATCAACAGATTAATTTACTTATCTAATATTTCATAAGAGAAAGCTTTTGTCACAAATATGACTTTCTATGAACAATGCAATAATCAATGCAGCTTGCATTATAACACAATATGGAAGCATTCACAAAATTGGTTTCAGTTTTATTTTCTTTCTAATCTTTCTTTTCTATGTCATTAATGGAAAAGCTGCTCTTGAATGAGAAGGAGTTCTTGTGTCTGGCTGTGAGTTTGCGCGCACGCTATGCGTAGGCTGCATCACAATCGTGTCAAGACAAATCAGATTGGCCAATACACACTGAAGATAAATTCAATAATTTTAAAATTACAAAAATTATCCCTCTCTGGCGAACAGAACGTTGCAGCAGGCAATTCAGATTATTAATTTATCTGCATAGAGACAGAATCGTTCTAGCGAGAATCGTGATGCATCGAAGAATCGATTATTTTTTCCCACCCTTAGCGCACATGCGTGAGAGTGTATGGTTACAGATCTTCACTTGAGACCTGCATCATAAATCCATACCCTGGTTTAGCAATCACTGGCATACATAACGCCTCCAAAGCATCCGCTGTCTCGTTTAAGAACAACAACGAGGAATGCTCAACTCACGAATAGTATTTCATACAGAGGCATCGTGGCATGCCAACCCTTTTTTCCTAATAATTTCTTAAACAATGTCTAACCCTGTATCAGAGTAAGAAACGCTTTGAACGAGAGTGGCGGGAAGCAGAGCGGTCGGCCGCGTACGCAGAGAAAACCGACCAGGACATCAACGCCACGAAGGCCGACGTGGGAAAGGTAAGGTCTACAGAAACACCCGTGACCTCTGACCTGGGCGTGGTTTGCGGCTGACCGGGGCTGTGGTGGTTCCCGCACCTGGCATGACCGTGTGTGTGTGTGTGTGTGTGTGTGTGTGTGTGTGTGTGTGTGTGTGTGTGTCTGTGTCTGTGTCTCTGTGTCTCTGTGTCTCTGTGTGTGTGTGTGTGTGTGTGTGTGTGTGTGTGTGTGTGTGTGTGTGTGTGTGTGTGTGTGTGTGTGTGTGTGTGTGTGTGTGTGTGTGTGTGTGTGTGTGTGTGTCATCAGGCTAAGCAGCAGGCCCACATGCGGTCACGGATAGCGGAGGAATGCAAGAACGACTACGCAGCCCAGCTGCAGAAGTGCAACAAGGAGCAGAACCAGTTTTACTTTAACGACATGCCGGTCATTTTTAACGTAAGCGGGGGACGGAAGATTGACACGCGGCTTTACCTTCCCGCTCGTGTCATTCACTGTAATCTGATAGTTTCTGAAATAATAATAATAATAATGCTTAATTATTTTCATTAGAAACTACAAGACATGGATGAGCGGCGAGGGCAGCGGTTAGCCGACGGCTACGTCCTGTTCTCGGACACGGAGAAGCATGTGATGCCCATCATTGACAAGTGCCTGGAGGGCATCCATAAAGCAGGCTGTAATGTTAACCAGAGGAACGTGAGTTGGAGTCTTAAACAAATGGACATAGCGACAATGGAAAACCTTATGTGTGACCTTATGCCAGTGTGACCCCCCCCCCCCCCAAATGATTTATACCGTTCCTTATACCGGTGTTCATTACTCCCTTCTCTTCCTCCTTCTCTTTTTCTCCTACTCTCCCCCGTTTTCGTCCCCCCCTTCTCCTTCTTTGCTTCCTCTTCTGGCTTTGTGTCTTCTAATGTTCTTCTCCATTCTCTTATCTTCTGCCTCTCCTCCTCCTCCTCCTGTTTCGCACGTGTCCATGCGGGTCCCAGGACTCCCTGGCTCTGGTAGAGCAGCACAAGTCTGGTTTCGAGCGCCCGGGAGATATCGAGTTTGAAGACTACAGTCAGGGTATCAACCGCACCTCTTCGGACAGCAGCCTGAGCACGCCCAAGGGGCCCTTGGAACTGCTCGGGAAGAACCGGAACAAGAAATCCTGGCTGCTGAAGAAGAGCAAGGTAGGGTTCTCCGAGTGTACTTAATAATCATTATTATTATTATTAATATGTAGGGACATCCTATGTTTGTTTACCTTTTTTATGCTAGTGCTCACACTTCCACCTTGATGAAGGTGCAGTTAATACCGAGACGAATATCTACAGCGGTGCGTAACCTAGATATTGTCTCAGTTGTTTCTGATTTTCATGTAGGTAGCCCAGTCGCACAGCTTTTGTGTCTGGGCTTTCCTGTTTACCAACGCACACCTTTGCATACCGCAAAGGTGTCATGGTGTGCTCTGGAGATAAAGAGCTGGCAGCCGACAGCGTCACCGACACCATTTGCATTGGTGTGGATGTTATTGACGTGCTACCCCATACATTTAAAATATGATAGAGGTCATGTGTTGTTGCTTGTTTTTCTCAAGAAATCAGTGCACTTGCCCTTTAAGTTTAGTCAATGGAACCATAAGAAGCTGTTGTTCCCTCTTCATCAATGATGGAGAGCATTAAGCAGCCAGTGGGGATTAGGGTAGTGTATGGAGCAGGATGGTGATGGAGTGGTTGACGGTTGAAAGCCCAGGAATGTCCCTTTACTGAGAGCTCTTATGACAGCTCTGTACAGACACACTCACACGCTCAAGATCCTTCTCGTTTTTTTAAAACACGCACCTTGGTACGTGCATGAACCAGCCTTATTTTTACACATACACTGAGATGCACCAAGTTACCCTTCCAGTACAGATCCTCTTGCTCGACTACTATCCTTGGATGTAAACCAATAAGCTAGCCCCTCCCCTCCCCCGCACGCCCCACCCCACCCTCCGTCCAAGCCCCACCCTCCGTCCAAGCCCATAAACAACCTGGACCCTCCTCTCTCTCTGCAGCATGGCATCCGATAGGTCAATCAGCAGTCAACAGTCAACATTCTGCTGGGCTTGTGTTTTCGCCCGGCCCCGTGAACAAACCACATTGAGTTTTTCGTCGACAGGCATCCACAAACACACTGCGTCTATTATGCTGGGCCAGAATTTAGCATTATGTCTGGCGCCACAATGGCATCTCTGTGCCAGCTATCGGTGGATGGACGCAAGGTTTTCGAGGTCACGAACGCTGGCCCGAGTCCACGCGCACGGACGCAGAGTTTCAGGTTGTGAGCAGCTTGTTGTTGCCTTCTCCCTGTGCGCTCGGGACCATGCGAGGCCCCCCCCCCTCTTCGTCCCAAAGCCTGCATCATAACTTTGGGGAGGAAACATTCCTAAGATATGGCCCTGAGCTTCCAGGGTTTGTCCGACATGAAACCCTAGTCACCAGTGGCTGACCACTAACCAGCTAACTCGCACAGCTCTCGCTCTCTCTCTCTTCACCCCCCCCCCCTCGCCCATGTCTGACGTGTCTCGACTCTCGCATGCTGGCTGCGCTGTTCTGTGCACGTTCCTTCCTGTGTGTGTCATCAGTCACGCTGTCTCGACGGGAGGCCATTAGTCTTGCGTGAGCAATGTGTCACGTGTCGCTCTACGCAGACATCCGGCATTCGCTCGGGTCCACTCGGATGGCAGTTCTGCCACCGCTCCCATGTGTGTTTTACTGTTTTGTGATCTCCTTCACCTTAAGTCGTAGTAGAAGTATTATTAGTAGTTGATGCAGCATTGATGAACCATATCGTTGTACTCAAGGACGCTATGCATGATATCTAAGACGCAATACTGGAGTAAATACAAAACGTATCAATAAAATGTGTCATTGAATCATTGAAGGGTTGAAGCGGTAAAAAGAAAGGGGAGGAGAGTTGGATGTATGAGTAGTAGTACTTAGAACTGGCAGGGACTGCCAACACCCCAGCATTCGCAGTATTACCGGCTGATTGCTTCCTTTCAGCCACCTGTGTAATTTAGCCGAATGGCTGAGACCTGCCACCCCCCCCCCCCCTCACCTGTTCTGACCGGGTCGTCAGACGCTGCGTCTGACAGTGATTGATCTCTCTCCTGGAGCTCAGTAGTTGGTGTGGCAGCACAGCCTTTATTCTGTTCCGCACTGGTCGACCAGGGCGTTTTATCATTATCATCAGACCAGGAAAGAAAATGATCCATTCAGCCCAATTCAGATGAAGGGGCTGTTTATGATAACGACATTAACACGCTACCATTACAGCCCCATTGATCCTTCTGTTGCGTATGTAGGTCAGGCAGAGAGAGGGAAAGAGAGTGAGGGAGGCTGGTGTAGGGCCGGCCGTTTGACCAGCTGGGGACATGAAACACACACACACACACACACACACACACACACACACACACACACACACACACACACACACACACACACACACACACACACACACACACACACACACACACACACACACACACACACACACACACACACACACATCTCTCAGAAAATCGAGAGACAATTGAGCTCAGCTAATGAGCCAACCATGGGCTCAACAGATGGAGCTTAACCAGAGAAACGTGCTCGCTACTAGTATCTAGCCTTCCTGCTATGGCCTGTGCCAGGGGCCCGCCGGATCGCCCTGTGTCTGTGTGTCTCGTGAGGTAGAAGCAACAAGGAGGCAGATTAACCTGTGTTTTTGTTGCTATTCGTCTGTTTTTGTCGTCGTTGGCGTTCATGCTCTCCGGGCTTATCCTCTGTGGGTTACTGTCTCCCTGCGTTGGCTACGTGGTGTGAGTGCTTCATGGTGCTGACTGTCTCATTTTTTTTCTTTCCCTTGTTTCCTCTCCTCTCCCCCCCCCCTCTTCCTACGTCCGTCTACTATCGTCCCCACCCCTTACACCCCCCCCATCTACTCACCTGCATTTGTCGGATGTCTTTAACCCCCCCCCCCCCCCCCCCCACCCCCCTAGCTCTCCCCATCAACGATCCTCCCCTCCAGCAATCCTCCGACCCCCTCACCCTCTAACGGAGCCCCCTCCCCAAAGTTTGGCCGGGACCCCCTGTCGTACTGTTTGAAGGAGATCAATAAGACAGTCAAACCCAGAATATCGTCCTTCCGGACCCTCCGCAGATCGGTGAGTCCACCCAGGTGGTAGGTCGCGGCTCGTGTGTGTGAGTGCTGTTTACACACCCCAGCGGCAGGGAATAAACATGGACAAATATTTATGGCTTTATACGGCGCAAAATGTCAACCAGACCCTGTTTGGCCCCAGGAATTGCTCTAGCCATAAATTAATCAAAAAAAGATATTAGACTTATTTTTCTATGAATTTTAGAAGTTACTCACTCTTAACACATCCTTACTGCAATGAAACTTTAGAGACCGTAGCCTCAGTCTCGCCCACTGCTTATCCTCATAGCTTGTGCTGGCGGTGTAACTGCACGACCACAACACAACACTGTGTTATGTGGCCTGTTGCCAGTCGTCTTGCTTGTAGTGAGGGGTGTTGCCACCTGTTGGTGAAACAATGGAACAGCTCTTTACTGCTCTCCTATAACGTATATATGTCTTGAACGTGGGATTTATTTTGTAACACACCGTCAATGTTTAAATGTATGGGCGGGGGAAAAAGGACATTGGTTTGGCACCAGCTCACTGTTCAAAATCATTCAAAATCACCTTCTAGGCCGAGTGTGAACGTTCTCGTAAGACTCCCATTTGAGTCGGTCAGATGAGCGCTGAATCTCTGGGCTGAACCAAAACCTGAGGCCTGTTGTTTTTTGTTGGTGTTCTGTGGGGGTGCGTGGGGGGTTGTTTCTGTCACCTTGGTTACTGAGATGGGAAACAGTTGCCCTGGGCACCCGCTTGACTTCCTGTGTACTACGCAGCCCACGGTGACGGAGGACTTCGGCCACCTCCCTCCTGAGCAGCGGCGGAAGCGGTTACAAAAGAAACGCGACGAGATTGCCAAAGAGCTGCAGAAGGAAGTGGATCAGAGGTGTTTATTTGTGTGGTCATGATTTTTTCTACTTTATTTTTTTAGGTTGAGTGTGTGGGTGCATCTGCATCATTGTCTACTTTGCTGTTGTCCTCTTTCTTTCCTATTATAACCACCACGTTTGCAATCACACTGCATTAACGTGTGTGTGTGTGTGTGTGTGTGTGTGTGTGTGTGTGTGTGTGTGTGTGTGTGTGTGTGTGTGTGTGTGTGTGTGTGTGTGTGTGTGTGTGTGTGTGTGTGTGTGTGTGTGTGTGTGTGCGTCAAACCCCTGTGTGTGTGCATGTTTACCTGGTGCTGCCATCCCCAGGGAATCTTGTTCCCCACTGAGCACCTCATCTCCACCAACCTGACTCCATCTCTCTCTTTCTCACACTCTCCAACCTATCTCTCACCGTTACTCTCTCTCTCTCCCCACCGCTATACCAGTGAGGCCCTGGAGAAGATGAGGGATGTCTATGAGAAGAATCCCCAGATGGGAGACCCAGCCAGCTTAGCCCCCCAGAACAGCCAGACGGCCCAGAACATTGAGAGGCTCAGAGGGGAGCTGGCCAAGTATGAGGTACGGCCACCCTGCCTTTGTTTTGTATGAGGGCTCATTGCAGACAATATTAAAGCGCCATTGTGCATTGACAGATGTGGTTATTTGTTGGGTGAGGGGCAGAAATACAAGAATTTGAGGATGTTTTACCGGTTAACTGCATACATTGTCGGTTTTGTTTCTATCCTGCTTTCTCTCATTTGCTTGCTCCATCTTATGTTTCCGTATTTTCTATCTTGTTTAACACACACACACACACACACACACACACACACACACACACACACACACACACACACACACACACACACACACACACACACACACACACACACACACACACACACACACACACACACACCTTACAGACTTGGGTAGCAGAAGCAGGGGTCCGTGGGAGCCGGCTGCAGCAACGATCCCAGTCATTCAACAACAACGGCGCTCATGATGTATACAGGTATGAACGCTGCTGTCCACGTGCTACTCTTCCCCGTGAGATTATGACACACACTCACACACTCGCTCACTCATTTACGGCGATATAGCCATTAAAGAGGTAGCAATTTGTTATTATATTATAACTCAATGTGACGTACAATGATATATGTGAAGTGCAGAGGCTTAACTTTGAATTGACCCACAAGTTGAACATCGTCAGCGTTTGGTTCCCATGCATTCTACATTTCCTGTGCCTAAAGCGCTCGGGGAAATGTCGGTAAAATGTGAGAATGTCGATCCCTTTCTAATAGTTTGGAATGTGTGTATTGTTATGTTGCTGCCTTGTGGCTTTTAAAGTCTCTCTCTCTCTTTCTCTCTTTCTCTCTTCCCTCCCCCTCCCAGCTGTTTCCGGGAGTTCCCTTTTTTCTTTCAGAGAGTAGGAGAGGCGAGTCACAGCAAGGGGTGGCTGTGACTCAGCCCGGTTGGAAACAAAGTGCTTTCACATAGTGTCCTGTTCGACTCTAACGAACGTCCCTTCTTTGCCCTCAAGCCCTGACGGAGCCCAGTCTGACGAAGGCACGCCTGACCACTCCCAAGCCATCTACGCAGAGTTCGATGACGACTTTGAGGAGGAGGAGGAGGAGGAGGTGGAGGAGGAAGAGCCGACCGTTGCTATCGGAAATTGCACAGCCATGTACAACTTTCCTGGTATGTCACTCCTGGAGTCACCATCCATCTTTTATTTCTTAATGTATGTGTATTCCCTTGGACGGATCATGTTAGCCAAAGTACTTTAAAGAGCAGGTGGACCCAAAATCACATTTTCTTTGTTTTAAACGTAGTAATTCGTCAACATGGTTTTCTATGCCATTTCATCACCGTTACTGAAATAAGTCAATTTTTCAGGAAATAGTGGTAAGATCCTATGTTTTTGCCATTCTCCTTAAACACTGAGTGAATGTTCCAATCCGCTGTGAAAGCAGGTGCCGTTCTTTTCCTGACGTCAGAATACCCTTTTTCCGAGGTAGTCTGACGTCACGACCAAGAGGCGGTGATGGTGCGGTTTGTGTGGATGTGTGGAGCTTTGTCTAGGCAGCGGTTGACTGCGCTGTCTCGAGAAAGATGGGCTTTTCTGACACTTATTTTATAACGCCGCGGTGTTTGTGTGAATGGTGATGGTGGTCTGAGAAGCGATGTATTTAATGTCCGCGTCCGACTAAGGGTTAGGCTTCCCAGATTGTAATGTTTCCCTGGCAAGTTGTTGTGGATGCCACGGTCCATTCGGGACCCTGACATCCTAAATGGTGTACAGCCCATCCCATATTAATTTTTTGCTATGTCTCTTGTGTCGCAGGGGCCAGCGAAGGGACCATCTCCATGCAGGAGGGCGAGGTGTTGGACGTAGTGGAGGAGGACAAGGGAGACGGGTGGACCCGCGTGCGACGGACCAACGGCGACGAAGGCTACATTCCCACCTCCTACGTCTCCATCGCCCTCAACAAATGAGGGTTTTCACCTTCAGGGGGGAAAAAGCTGTCTGCTGAAGAACGAGCATTTTTGGAATACAGGGCTACACGGGATCGACCCCTACCTCCCTTCCACCCCCTCCCATCGTCGACACGGGAGGAGTGGACGGTACAGTACAGCTTGTGGGTGGGACCACGGCGGATGGGAACGGGATGGTCATAAGAGGCACAGGGAATGGGAGTGTTTTGGAAGTGCGTTGCACTGCCATACAGGGAGAGAAATGGATGGTGCAGAACGCAATGTCCCTACGGAAACGCTTATGAAAGGGAATAAAAACAAACCGCGGACCCCCCCCCCCCCCCTCGTCATGTAATATTAACCCCCCTTTAACCCGAGATATACGGAGCAACTTAAGCCACGTGTGTCTGTACGGCGTTTTTCTTGCTTTGCGTCTCGGCTGTGCGAACACGGTCAGGCCCAGCGAAGGGTGACGCAGGCGCCTCCGAGGTCGAGAGGAAAGGTGTACAACGTCAGGGTGCCGGAGCTCAGCTCGGGGGCCCCCAAAACGAGAAGGGAGTCGGATTCTAAACGAGAGAAGAGGAGCAGAACGGGAAACATGGGATTACTTTATACTGTGGGGTTCACACCAAGACTTTAAAGAGTTTCCTCGTCGACGACTCAGTCATCAAAATCAAATTTGGCTTTATTGTCCCCATCTTCCGTCATCCAAAATGTGGTTTGAAACACAGCATATTTAAATCACTAAAAGTGTGTTATTTATTGCTATGCGTGTGTGTGAGCATTAATGGCAGTAAAGTAACTTTGCTGCTACCTGTGCGTTTTGCTTTCGCAGACCACATTATAAAGTAACAATTCACCATATACTTTCCAGTGTCATCAACGACATCACACACACAAGAATGAGACTGCATCCCTCCCCCCAGGCTTCTATAGGGTTCCAGATTGTTTGTTTATACTAAAAAAGGATAATTTATTAGGAGTGTGTATATTGTTGTGAAATAAGAGATTCCAGTTTAACAGGAAAGTCTGTCTGTTAGTGTTGAGGATGTTGTTACACTTTTCTTCTCTCCTTGCACACACATTTGCGAGTTGTCTTGAGGCGATCGTATTTATGTCATAAATAATATATTTTAGCCATCAACAACACCACTATTGTCTTATTTTCATTTTTTTTAATAACCGAGACTGCTATGAATAAAGAATTGTACCTTTGTCAAAAGATTACTTATTTTGCCATAAAGGTGCATGTATGTTTAGTTTGTCTTTGCTTCACTAAATGTTTTATGTTGTGTTTTTTGTGCATTGCAGTTGGTCTAACTGACTTATATCTATATTGTGTTGTCATAGTTTTATGTTGCTGTTTGACATTGTGCCTTTCTGGTTAAAAGCATTTTGTATATCTCACATTTACATTCGTTTTTTTTTTTTTAAGATTTAATAAATGTGGAGCACATTTCATGGTCGTAAATGGCTATACAAATTATTTGGGATTTATAAAAAATATTAATTTGTTGAACGGTAATACACTTTGTGGTCTGAACATACATCTCATGGCCAGCAGGTGACAGTGTTGCCACTGTTAAAGCCGTTTCTAAAGCCTTGTGGACCCATCTCCCATCTGCGATTACATTTTCATTACTTGTTTGAATACGTGATTGAAACCCACTCACTCAAAAAATATTCTTTATAATGGCCCCCTAAATCACACTACCCATCTGCTTTGCCCCTTACAAACTATTTAATCCACAATTCATTCAGCTCTCTCACCAAAACAAGGCCTGGTTTTGGACCATTGTGCCCATTTTATTTATATATATTTTTTCGAGAGGAAAGGTTAAATCAATAGAGGATGTATCACCTTGTATTGCGAACTGCACCTCTCCGTATGAGGCAGTGAGAGGGGAGGGCGATTAAGTGAAGTTGCCACCGAACGACCGGCTAGTCGATGGGGGGGCTATCAGCATCTGTATGCAAAGCCATTAGTCTCACCGTATGTTAAAGGTCAGCTGTCTTTTTTTTTTTTTCTCCATCAGATCGCTCCTTTCTAGCCAACATGATATGCTTTGTCCAGCGTGTCCAGCCTAGCTATGTGGGTGCGTGAGAAGGTGGCGATAACGCTTACCGCTTGGCTGTCTTATGACCTTCTATTTGTGCTCGCAAAATGTATCTTTCGTGCGTCACAACAGGATTAAAGATGGGAGTTGCTCCAGTGGTTCGGAAAGCGCGGGTTTAGGAAAGTGTCTCTCTCACTTTCTCGACCCCTACTGCTCTCTGCTGCCCTCTCTCTTTCTCCCTCCTTCCCTATTTCTCTCTCTCTCTCTCTCTCTCTCTCTCTCTCTCTCTCTCTCTCTCTCTCTCTCTCTCTCTCTCTCTCTCTAAGAGATTCCATAGTTATTTCCCAGCTGTGAGAAATCTCCATATCGGAAACAATTTTATTTTGTATAATGGCTGTTTTGATTGACAGCATAATATGGGATTTGGATGTTTGACACGGTCCAGTGGTCAAACTCTAGCTTGTCGTCACCCCTAGATTTAAACAGTTATATATGCATGCATTCATCCATGCATTAGAATCCACCTCCAACTGATACATTGGAGGAATACCGCTTTTCAAAGTGAAACCGCTGTTCAATTAATTAAACCTCCACCTCGTTTACTCAACTTCGATACGTTAATCCATTAAGCTTTCACTGGTTCGTCCTCCACGTGGGTTGGTTTCTCTGCCTCTAGATAAGTCGGTAGCCTATAGGATTGTGTAAACGAGCCTTCCAGTGTGTTATTGGCTGCTGTGTACTTTTATAGCTGAGACGACGACGTGGGGGGGTATAGGCCAACATGGACGTTTTCTTTAGTTGTCTTTCCGGCACCATGGTTACAGAAAGTGGTTGAAATTGTATTGAGCATTTCAGACCAATAATCCATGGAATTTCGTTTTGTTTTTGTCACTACTGTTTACATTTTCCCCTCGGTGCTCATGGCCAGAAACCTTGATGATGGTGTGCGGCCATTTGCCCGCCAGTTCGGCTATATAACAGTTAAGGCTATTATTGACGAATGAATCTGTTAGACAACAAGCCCTGGCCGAACCTTAAATTTTGCATTATCTGGCGGTCACTGTGAGGCTTGGAGTAATGTATCTCTGTCTTATTCTCTCTTTCTTTCTTTATTTTTCCCTGTCTCCCTCTCTGCCCCTCTCTGTCTTCCGTGTCTTCTCTCTCTCTCTCTCTCTCTCTCTCTCTCTCTCTCTCTCTCTAGCCGTCTCGTATTATGGTGTGCGGTGCTACAAAATAAGCAATTATTTCTCTGCCTGCTGCACCAGAGGTGATTAAAGATTTAGGGACTTGTTCTTCTAACGGTAGCTGCAGGAAAGAGGGGGTGATGGGGTGAAGTTTATATCTAGTTGTGTGTGTGTGGGGGTGTGTTTGTGTGGCAGTGTGTGTGTGTTTGTGTGTGTATGTGTGTGTGGTCTCCTTAGTAACTGTTGCTTGGGAGGACAAAACCACCAGAGGTTTCTACAATTTGTTGGATAATTTGTTTGATAATCGATAGCTGTGTTCCTGAATGAAATTACACGTTGCACTATTCATGTGTATGACTCGCACACAGGGTGAAGTGTTGACAGCACATGCATTCAAGATGATTTGATTCATCCAGGATGAATCACCAATTTGGCCAACGTTTAAACATTACCAGCCACTGGTCACCACTTGGGGGTAATGGATTAATTGAATCAATCCTGGCTCAATTACCTTTGGGTTGGGGTTTGCAATTCATCAACCAAAAGTGATTATTGTGGAGCCATTAGATTATAAGTGTAAAAAAATATTTTAATCCTTTTATTTTTTTCTGTACAGTGACTTCATTCGCATTTGCATATATTTGTAGTCAACAGACCACTTGATGATGTTTTAAATGACCACACATACGGCTTAATGAATTAGTCGCTAACACTTGACAATAATGATACATTAATTAACCAGTTATTAATATAAGTTAATGCAGTAATAATAATTACCATTGCACAACCATGGTCTAGTAATCATCATAATTTATTAATGGTGTTCATGCCTACACCTACCTCTAACCCTCTACCCCTAAACCTAACCCCTATGCTAATTACTGCTTATTACTGCATTAACTGATGTTAATTAATGGTTAACCAATGTATTTCAGAGCATTTCAATCGAACTGCAGTCGGGAGAGAATCGATGACTTTGTAGTTACTGTGTCTCACACTCTCTGATCGCCTCTGCCTACCGCCAGCAATCTACAAGGAGGCAGATTCACCACACATTCTTCTCTGATCTCTCCCGCTGCGTTCACACAAAACCCATATGTTTATTTCACAGGGATTATTCTAATTGTGCTGCAAATTTATGCGTGATTAATAAGCTGTCGAGCCGATGCTTTGAAAGACAGCCGGTCAAATAACACAAGCAAGTGTTTCTCATAAGACAGTGGCCGGTGACAGGGGAGAGCTCATCTGGCTAGCGGGTGCACACACACACACACACACACACACACACACACACACACACACACCCACACGACCGCACACACACACACACACACGACCGCACACACACACACGACCGCACTCACCCACACACATATACACATACACACGAACGCACACACCCACACACATACAAACACATACGTGTACACCTACATACACACACCACACACACACACACACACACACACACACACACACACACACACACACACACACACACACACACACACAAATGCACACATATTTACTGTGTGAATGGCATGCTGGAGACGTGCACAATGACGATGGGGGATCTACAACAGTAAAAGATGGTAATAGCATGTTGTTTGAAACGAGTTGCATTCAAATCCTGTATAAATAATTCCATTTCACGGTTGAGGTCTATAAATTGAGGACTGTTGACAAGGAACATGCTAGGAGTATTTTAATGACCAGATCCCACAAAAACACTTGAGAGCGAAGGATCTGTACATTTCTCTGTTTACCATGATGGAGATTTAATCACCCTTTCATGCTCCACGCTGTGACAGCCGGCAACATATTAAATGCTGAACGGCTGCGTTGGAACAGGTGAAGTAAATCGCAAAACAGATGAATGGTTTATCAATCTCGTGTCAGCATGGGGCCCTGCCGCCAAGGTGGTGGTGGTGGTGGTGGGAGGGGCCAGCCGGGGTTGAATTGTGTTCTTTAAATAGCTCTGATTAATTCATGCATTTTAATTGCAAGGGCTCTCTCCCCCAGCCCCCTCTGTTTCTTTCCCTCTCTCTTTTCCTCTTTGTTTCACTCTTGCCCCGTTAATCTCTCTCTCTCTCTCTCTCTCTCTCTCTCTCTCTCTCCCCCTCTCTCTCATCAAGCCCCCTCTCTCTCTCTCTCTCTCTCTCTCTCTCTCTCTCTCTCTCTCTCTCTCTCTCTCTCTCTCTCTCTCTCTCTCTCTCTCTCCCCCTCTCTCTCATCAAGCCCCCTCTGTTTCTCTCTCTCTCTCTCTCTCTCTCTCTCTCTCTCTCTCCCCCTCTCTCATCCTCTGCCAGACACTGTGGGAGTCTGTGCCTGATCGAGGGAACACCTGCCACTGGGTATAGCTGAACACCATGACGGTCCCCCACCATTCATCCTGTGGTTCTACAGGTAATTATGCAACACAGCCACCTAAGATACTCTTACCACATTTGCTTTTAGGGCAGCTTGAGTGACAGAGAGTGAAATGCATAATATTGTGCTCAAGGTCCTCACTTGGCTGAAAGGAATGATGATATTCTTTCCTCAACATTCACATAAGCATACACACACAAACACACTCTCACACACACACACACACACACACACACACACACACACACACACACACACACACACACACACACACACACACACACACACACACACACACACATGGGCACACACACATGGGCACACACACACGAACATACACAAATGCGCACACACTTGCACACAAACAAATACAACATATACATTCACCTTCATCCAGAACTTTGCCGTTTCTCCCTTTTGCCCCATTAAGGCTGTTTCAGTCCTGTTGCATCAGCCTCTTCCTGCCTCTTTGTAGTAATTGATGTAAAACTATTCTCAGCTCACATAAGTTTCTCTTATTGTCCCTTGCGTTGATTTGCATCACTGGGAGCTCAACTTCCCAGCTTGAATCGGGCCATTTTCACATTATTCCCCATTGTTCCCCAATTACATATTCATGTTGGCAAATTGCAATTCTCAAACTCCTTTCAGTGAACGAGCAGTGATTAGGAAACCCCTCCAATGCATTTTTGTAATTTATTTTTGAGGCCAACGGCTTTGCTCGGCATGAGCTCCACCCTGTCTATCTCTGAATGGGTCCAGTTTCCTTCTGCCGTTGCTTCTTATTATTCCACATTGTCTATTTTCCCTTTTCCCCAGCACTAAAAGGTGCAGTAGGTACGTGAAGCTATAATTTGAGTGGGATTTGTTAGAAATGCCGTAGCTCTACCGTCAGATACTAGAGAGCGAAATTATCTGAGAGAGAATATCAGTCCTGGTTGGCTGTGCCTGCCTCTGAAAAACGAGACAATTTTTATTTGAACACAGCTCCCTGCTCGTTTCTGACCAATCAGGGCATCTCTTCGCTGATTGGCTAGTGGAATCCATCTTGCCTTATTCTACTGAATGATTGTCAATGGTAGAAAAACGTTCGGAGGGAGGGGAGCTTTTTATTCGGTGTTGTTTATTTGCACTATCTTGCTCTCTTCTGCTCTCCTTTCACCACTCTCAAATCATACCTACCGCTGCTTTAATATATTTAAAATATAAACATGTATTTTCTGCCTGAAACAAGGGAAACCGTGCCTGTATTTAACCTTGCTCGCTGACCCCCAACAAAACAAAAGGAGAAAACAACAAAAAAGGATATTTCATTGAGCGTCCTGACGTAGCATTGTATATTACCGCCCTTAAAGCGACGCGTATGGATTGGGCCCTTGGCTGACATTGGCTGGCCTTACCCACCTGCGTCAGCCTGCTTGGTAATGCAGGACAGCCCACGGTGATTGATGAGCAGGGGAGGAGAGAGGAAATCTATCCCCAGGCTGGAGTGTGGCCCTGGGTGATGGATGGCCTCTCCGGGGTCTCTGCGGGAGCGATGGGTCAGGGGGGGCTTTGGAGCTCCCAGAGCCGAGGAGGAGGAAGAGGAGGAGGAGGAGGGAGGAGGAGGAGGAAGAAGGAGGAGGAGGAGGAGGAAGAGGAAGAGGAGGAGGAGGGAGGAGGAGGAGGAGGAGGAGGAGGAGGAAGGAGGAGGAGGAGGAGGAAGGAGTAGGAGGAGGAGGAGGAAGGAGGAGGAGGAGGAGGAGGAGGAGTAGGAGGAAGAAGGAGGAGGAGGAGTAGGACGGAGGAGGAAGGAGGAGGAGGAGGAGGGAGGAGGAGGAGGAGGAGGAGGAGGGAGGAGGAAGGAGAGGAGGAGGAAGGAAGAAGGAGGAGGAAGGAGGAAGGAGGAGGAGGAGGAGGGAGGAGGAGGAGGAAGGAGACAGAGTAACAAGGAACCACCGAAAGGAGGAGACGCTGATATTTGAGGTGGAATCGTAAAAAAAAAGAACACCAAAAAGACGAAAACAACCAATACAAACAAATTCTTAATGTGTGTTACACGAGTAACGGTAAAGTCAGAGCAGTAAGAAACAGGATTGAGGTGTGTCCTCCTGCGGGGTTACCTGTCGAACGCCACGCAGTTTCT
>NC_082383.1:6517654-6532654 GCF_031168955.1 Gadus macrocephalus | reverse complement strand
TGGAGCTCAACTGTTGTTGATGGAGAGCTTTTGCTGTATTGTTTACATTTCAGTTGTTGCGCATAACATCTGCTGGGCCTGTCACTTTACTTTGAAAATTAGGTCTTTCAAGGTGGATGTAACTGTGTGGTTAATCTTTCTCTCTCCTTGTCTCTCTCTCTCTCTCTCTCTCTCTCTCTCTCTCTCTCTCTCTCTCTTTCTCTCTCTCTCTCTCTCTCTCTCTCTCTCTCTCTCTCTCTCTCTCTCTCTCTCTCTCTCTCTCTCTCTCTCTCTCTCTCTCTATCTCTATTTATATATATATGTCTCTCTCTGTGTCACTATGTCTCTCTCTCTGTCTCTGATTCTCTCTCTCACCATCAAACTCTCTCCCTCTCCGTCTCCTGCGCTAGCACATATTATAATTTCAACACACACACACAAACGCACACACGCACACACACACACACACACACACGCACTTATTTCAAGCAATCAGTTCTTCAAAAATAATGATACAACAATATATTTAGAATGTATTGTCATAACAAACATAACTGTATAATGCAATGCTCATGAGAAAAACTAATCCATCCCTGCCTTTCCCTGTATAATTATTTACTGCTTTCTCCTAAAGTGTTCTCCGGATCCTCGTCCTCCTCCCAGCGTGAGTGTTTGTTCCGTGGGGACACTGCCCCTTGAATGTGTTATGTTTAGTAAGAGAGATGCTCGCTTTTAAAGAGCCCACGCACATGCAGAAGGACTTGGGCACATCTGTCACATATCTCGCACTCACACCCCCACATGACTGCGCAAGCACAAGCACTCACATGATTGCGCACATACGCACGCACGCACGCACACACACAAACACAATCACGCATGCGCACGCACACAACGGCAAACTAGTTCATAGCATCGCAGCGTTATGTAAAACACAAACCATTTTGAAAGCAGGAAGTAGCTGTTTTCCCGGTCTTCTCCTTTCCTTTTCGTGCGGCAGTCATTTCCCGACACATGCCAATATGGATATCGACGACCTGAGCCGCCCTGCCTGGTTGCATCAGGGGTCAACAGCGTTTGGTGAACCCTGACCAATCAAACCGAGTTGTTCTTCATTTGAAGTGCAGGGGGCCTTCTGGTGGCTTGTGTTGTTTGGGTCTATCCGCACGCTGGTCGGTGAGTGCTTTGTGAGTGCTTGCTAGGCCCATTGTGCTGCGGTACTGAGTGCTGGAGATGCACCAGTCACTGAGTCAGATTGGCTACGGCGAAAAAGGATGGCTAGGACGGGCGGCCTTCCTAACTGCACACACACACACACACACACACACACACACACACACACACACACGCGCGCGCGCGCATAGGGGCGCACACACACACACACATGCACACAAACACATACATTCACGCACACACGCAAGCACGCAGGCAGGCATGCATGCAAACACACACACACACACACACACACATGCACTCACATGCACGCACACGCCAATTGCTGCAGAGGGACGCATTAAGAAACTAGAGAGAGGGAGGACACGCTGAATAGCAATGCATGAGTAATGGAAGCAGTAGGGTTCTCTCGCTCTCTCTCTTTTCCGGCTCTCCCGTGTGTTGTCAATGTGTGTGTATGTGTCTGTGTATGTGTGTGTGTATGTGTGTGCTTTTGTGTGTTTTTTTTGTGTGTGACTGTCTGTGTGCGGTTGGGTGTGTACGTCTGTGTGTGGGTGTGTGTGTCTGTGGGACTGTGCACAATATACAAATAACAACGCTTCCCGTTCACTAGAGTGGCCCTGAGTGTCTCAAACACACTGCAAAATCCTCCCATTCTGCAACCCAAGCAGAATGCCAGTGAGGTAGAAATTAGTTTTATTTGAAAGCTCGCTCCCATTCAACAGATTACGCTGCACTCAATCTTGAGTGACTGCACACATTGCACCTATCTGGCGGCCCTCACCTACGGGATACATTAAGGTTGTCCACATTCATAATGCCTTTATTATTCTAAAGTTCACTTCTGAACTGGATTTGTGCCTCGCTGTGCTGTGTGTAGATCCCCTCGCTCAGAGAGTGGCACTATCACACCCACACACGCACACACGCACACACACGCACGCACGCACACACACACACACACACACACACACACACACACACACACACACACACACACACACACACACACACACACACACACACACACACCAGTGCACTCTCACTCGCACGTACACAAACACACACACACACACACACACACACACACACACACACACACACACACACACACACACACACACACACACACACACACACACACACACACACACACACACCAGTGCATGCACACACACACACAAGTTTCACATACACAGACACAAACACATACACACTCACAAACACAATATAACATTATATTGTTGTGTTCTTTGCTCTAAACTTGGCGTTGCTGGAGCTCTGAAACTCTAGCTTTGATTTAATTTCCTTTCCTTTATGTCATGTGCTGTTTCTTCAAAGCCAACGATGTGTAAAGTAATTTCAATATGAAGACAGCAACCCCACGATTGAATCATCCACCCTCGCTGTATAAAAATAAACCTAACAAGGTGTTTTCTTTTTTCTTAAACCTTGAACTCCGATGGAGGCCAATTATTTGTTTACCCTGTCAAATAAAACACAGCTTACGTAACACACCAGATGTGCTGTATTATAAAAAACGCTTATTCCATGTAGACGCCCCTGGCATTGCCGAGAAGATAATGCAACGAGGAGAAGTTACCCTATGCTACGCTAAACCATGCTACAGCTCCCTGTGTAAGTCCCACACATCTCCATCACTCCCAATCATCATTTCAGAGCTCAGATTTCATAATGAACGTTTTAACTACCATCAGCCAACAAGTGATATATGGAGTCAACCTCAGCACATTATCTATATATATATATATATATATATATATATATATATATATATATATATATATATATATATTATATATACACCGGTATATATATAATATAAAAAAATAAATAATAGTTTGATCTTATGTATTTAAAAAAAAAAATGTTTCTTTCTGTTGCTTGTGACAGCTTGAAGCACACATTACTGTAGAAAGCTGCCAAGAGTTCTGTCTGATGAAGAACGGTGTCTGAAGTGTTGGTGGAGCCCTCCTCCAATGCACACCTCAGCATCTTAGCATTTCTCCCTTTCGTCTAACCACCCCCTGCAATCACCATCTCCTCTCGCTGCCTCATTGCACCCGTTTATATCACTCTACTACGTCTCATTCTGTCTCTCTTGCACATTTACTTGCACAAAAAACACACACATACACACACACACACACACACACGCACACGCACACGCACACGCACACACACACACACACACACCACACACACACACTTGCATACAAACACATACACACAAATACGCCTCCACATCATGGTAAATGGCAAAGAAAATGATTTGCTAATATCCATTTGCCCTTGCTAGTGTTCCTCTTTTACGCAGTGCAGATCTTTACCAATTCAGATTTGCTGTCAACTTTTCAATCCCTATTTACTTGGTAAATCTGCATATTGAACTTCCTGTGCACTACTGGATATAGGGTTGGGATGACCTTATGAATGAGAAGCTCCCAGATTGGGGGCTGGCTCCAACTGTCTTCTTTTTGTGATTGACTATGGCAGGGTCAATGGTCCAATCACAGCTCGCCTGACACGGGGCCATCCCTCTCATTAGAAAGGGAATTCATTTTTACGAGACTTCCCCTTAATTATAGTTCAAAACACAGATAGGACATTGGGTTTGGTGTCATCAGAAACGAACATGCATAGAGTTAAGAGTTATGGATTTCCCTTGTGATAAAAGACTTTAAGTTAGAACTGGGGTAGCTAATGCATATCAATGAGTGCTTTATCCATGCATTTTCTCCTATTATATATGCCATAGGCTGGTCTACTTTTGTTAGGTGTTTAAATGAGAAAGCATTTTTCAGCTGCATTGTATTTGTTATTCAGTCTGCTTTCACCAGTCGAAACAGTGAATAAAGAAGCTAGGATCCCCAGGCATTAAAGGCCGCTGATTTAAAGAATCAATAACTACTATTATTGTTCCCTTCTCATTCTCCACCTTAATTTGTGCTTTTTGTCTCCATCGTTATTTAGATTCCTATGAAATTCACTAGTCTGCTATGCAAGTCATGATGTCTGAGTCCGCTCAATATTTATAATTTCCTGAGGCAAAAAAGGTAATATAATGCCGCTTTTCCACTGCATGGTACCAGCTCGACACGACTCGACACGACTCGACTCAGCTCGCATTTTTTGCGTTTCCACCGCGGTACCATGGTATCTGGTACCTGAAGTGGCTGCTTTTTCTAGTACCTACTCGCTCTAGGTTCCAAGCGAGCTGAGCCGATGCTAAAAGGTGACGTCGGCAGACGGCCGGCGACTGATTGGCCAGAGAGTGTGACGAAGTCACGAGAGCGACATGGCAACCATGCTGGTAACATCCATAGCAGCGCCGCAGCCAACATGTTCCACTTCTCCAACTTCTTCAACATGCCAGCTAATAATAGTAATGCGATCGATGTCCTCCATTGTTGTTATGTGGGTTCTGTCCATGTGTGGGTTGCGTATGTGTTGTTTGCGTCGCGTACACAAATACGTCACGGCCCTTTCGCGCAGCCGACCCCGCCCACGTCCAGGAGGTACTATTTGCGGTGGAAAAGCACCCGTGCTGCTACCGTGTCGAGTCGTGTCGTGTCGAGTCGTGTCGAGTCGAGCTACATGTGCGGTGGAAAAGCGGCATAAGGTAGAATAAATAATGTATTTATTCTAGAGACTGAAACAAACACATTCTCTTTTTGTTTCAGTTTCTCTCACTGTCTCTTTCCCTCTCTCTACCTCATTCCGGTGATCCATCCTTAATTGGTTTGTTCTTAACTTGCCTTCTTGTTAACACTCTTGTTTGTGCCCTCCCAAAATGTTCTGCATGAGTTCTCGCGCTGTCTCTCTCTCTCAGTCCAGAGAGAGATGGAAATGTACTTAAGTTTCTTCACACTTTGATATACCTTCTTTTAGTGCAATTAAAACCAATCCTATCTGTGACCGCTCATGCTCATAGCAACCAGTGTAAATCGACAAACCTTTAAAATGAAATACATCTGAGAGCTCATCATCTTCATCATCATCTTCCAAGAGATCTTTTTGAACATTCAGTCTTTTTTGATCATCAAAGCTACGTGTAGATATATCTTCGCTCACTTAATATAAACAGCTATAGACTAGGGGAGCAAAACCGAAGGGTAGAACATTCGAGCAAACCCGATTTTTTTTAAAAAACACTTGAGTAGTTACTTTCTGGGGTGACTAAGGTGAGTTAAGTGGCTTGACATGTGCGTTTTTGCGTCACTGATTGGTACGTGAGTGTCAAAAACATATTCACACAAAAAACCTGAATGCAGACAAATACAAACGCTTACACAAACAGAACCAACCCGCATTTGCGCACTCTTTCAAAAGCCTCAAAGCCATTGTGGCGGTGACCCTGTCACAGCCCACCTACCGTGCAGCCACACGCCACTCAGGCCACGGTGGCTACACTTGGGCTCCTCCGACACTGGGCGCACAGGTAGATGTGGTTGAAAGTGGTTTATTAGAGAGTTGGAAGAAAGGTTCCAGTCAGAGCAGGTGTTCAGCACATGCGTGTCAGCACTCTCCTGGAGTGTGTGATGGATGGTTTAACCTGTGGTGCATTGATGGCTCGACGCGCCACAGGTGTTACAGAGTCACCATGCCCCAGAGTAATCTGCCTGACTCGGGCCAGATGAGGCTGCTTAAACCAGCCATCAACCACGGACACTTATCACAGCTGTACTTTTATTCAAAAGAAAAGCGCTACTACCGCTATTTATATGTCGTCTTTAGACACTTTAGTCACTTGTATCCTGCTCCAAACCTTACAAGTAGATCACTTTTAATATGGATAGACCAAATCCTACATGCCATCAAACGATATGTATTCCTATTGTGTCCCGATGACATCTATTAAGCACCACAGGAGGTTGGTATTGAGGACACCCCCGTGAATTATGGCGACGCTTCAGATACATTACGCTCTGTATTCACCGTGATGGGCTTGACAGGAGCTGTGACAGCTGGGAAGGTTCATCCAATCCGCATAGGTCCTCCCAGGGCCAGCTCGGCTCTGTACTCACACCTGCCACCCGTCCTGTCTCTCTTCCCCATCAAATCCCCCCTCCCCAGCTTTTCTGTGGAACTGCGTCGACGCATAGGGGTTGAGGCACGCACGCCCGTCGGCACCGAGGCTGTGTATCTATCCGTCCTTCTGTCCGTCCGTTCCTTCCTCCGCCTCCTCCTGTGTTCATGTGAGACTGCTCATGTGTGGGAAAAAGTAGGGCAGTGATTGCTATTACAAGAGACATTGTTAATTAAAAATACCCTATAATTAGACGGTGCAGCCTGCATGATGAAGTCTCCGTCGACATCTGGGTGTGTGTGTGTGCGTGCGTGTACGTGCGTGTGTGCGTGCGTGCTTGTGCGTGCGTGTTTGGTAGAGTTGTGGTGCAGTTCTCAAATGCTAGGCAGGATGGAAATAATTACCTTCAAGCAGATGGAGGAAGTAGTCCGTATTTTAGTCACAACCCTGACCTTCTTAACATTCATTTAGAGAGAAAAAAATGTTTTGGCAGTCATTATACTGTTGCCCCATGAACCCCTGCCCCAACAAATAAGATAGGCATTAACTCTGCAACTTATTGACTTTTATCTATAAAGACAGCCTGGTCAGTGAAAAAAATGCCCAACACAACCTGGGCCAACCCAGCCAGAACACCTCCATTATAAATTGACAGAAGGGAGACATTTTGAAAACGCTGACATTATGCAATCGGATGAAAGAATCAATACTAGATTATAGAAACAAATAGCATTTGGGAAAGACACAAACAAAAACGTTGTACTGGTTTGTCGACTAGGGCATCTGCGTTGCTGCCAGCGGCGTCTGTCGGGAAAATGGCATCCAGTTGTAGCCATGATGTTCCGGAGAAGATAGAAGTCGCTCGTAAACTGCGCCACTTTGTGCCGGAGATAACGCGGCTCCGTGCGGAAAAAAAATAGCACAACCTCTGCGTCTCCGCCCTCACGTACAGCGCCTCCTAATAACGTCTCATTACCGGAGCCTCTGCTGCGGCAAAGTTTAACTTCCGTGTGTGACACGAACCGTGAATAACATGCATAGCCTTGACACGTGCAAACGCATGTTCCACGCTTAGCGCACGGGGGCGAGGGCGGTTCAGTCGTCAGGTGCGTATTTAAGCATGCACATTTAATTATGCGTCCATACATACTGCTATTACTAACTGATGCCACGCCATGTGCTCACATAGATTTCACGGATGAGCGTGCGCACAAGGCCAGTCCCACGTGCACCCGTATGACTGCCGTGCGCTCTCATGCAAGGCTTGAACTTGTCTGCTCCGATCAAACGCTCGTAGCTCTCCATCTGGGTAAACTCTAAAGGAAGGGAAGGGCGAGGTACCTGCTGGGCAGTTTTATGAGTAAGGCCCAATCCCATTTCTACCCCTTAGCCCTTCCCCTTACCCCTTCAAAACAAGGGGGAGGGGTAAGGGGTAGAGATGGGATTGGGCCTAAACCTCTCCTGGCTTCGTCTCGTTCTTTTCCTTGGCAGAGATCACCAGATGTCAGGTCCTACTGTCAGTGACCTCGCTTACCTCCCTGGCCCCACGGTCCTCCCTCTCCCTCTCCCCCTCACCCTCTCCCTCCTGCTTCTCCCTCACACACACACAATGACTCCCCCCCCCCCCTGTCCCCCCCCCCCCCCGTCCCCCCTGTCCCTTGTTGGAGATGACAGCTTCCTCTCCCTCGTTAGGCGGTAAAACACTGTGAGTTTTTTACACCATGAGGCACTGACCTGCACCAACAGCGTTAGAGAGCAAATAAGACACACAGGGCCTTGTCACGAGAGGGGATTGGTGGAGGAGGAGACGGGGTGGAGGAGGAGGAGACGGGGTGGAGGAGGAGGAGACGGGGTGGAGGAGGAGGAGACGGGGTGGAGGAGGATAGCGGGCGTCGACAGGGAAAGGGGGAGACAGACTGAGGCACTAGGTTGTTTTGCTGGCTGGCGGTTGAGCTGCCGTGATGGAAGCCCGGATAACAATGTCTTCCGGGGTGACATCATTAGATTGTGCCCCGACTCGCTTTTACCGCTGTTCACTTTGGAATCTTCTCCAACCTCACTTCTAGAGAGAGGGAGAGAGAGCGACAGTAGGATCTCTATCTCTTACTGACACTTCCTCTCTCTTACTCGCCCTCCCTCTCTCTCTCTTTCTCTTGCTGTCTCTATTTCCCCGATCTTTTGTTTTCCTCGAAAGCACACCACGGTGCGCAGCGCAGCGTCTGGGTTTTAACCATCTGCTGTTGTCCTTCTTGCGTCTGATGGTTTGATAGGGAGTTAGATGACGAGCGGGCGCGGTCCCAGGCTTGGGATTTGAGACAAGCGGTTGAAAGTTTGAAGCTCTGGTGGTGGTGCCCCTCCTGCGGCAGGACCCGTCATCTTTGCCGCGCCGAGAGCACGCGCGGGTCGCAGTGGGCGTGTCCACAGAATCTGCGGGTCTGAGGAGATTCTTCTACTGGCTGGTCGTCCTCCAAGTGTTGAGATGCACTCGGGGTGACAAAATAAAAGGATGTTGATTGAAAATGTTTAGTGCCCAAATGAAACCTGGGTTGATTGGAGCAGGGGGAATCATTTGGGGAAACCGTGTGTGTGTCGCCGCAAAGGCTGCATTTCCCCCCTGAATAGGCCCTAAATGAGCAATGAGAAATCATGGCGTATGGGGTGTTTGTATGGATGAGGCGCCCTTCGCTTCTTTTTAAAAGCTGTCATTATGTCATCAGTCTCTTTTCTTTTGAAGTCACTCTTCATCAACGTCTCTTTATCTTTTCTCAGGAGCCCCGGCTCCGCTGTGCTGTGAGTTCGTGAGAGTCTGAGTGTGTCTTTGGGTGTGTGTGTGTGTGTGTGTGTCTCTGTGTCTGTGTGTGTCTGTGTGTGTGTGTCTGTGTGTGTGTATGTATGTGTGTGTGTGTGTGTGAGTCTGTGTGTGCGTGTGTGTGTGTGTCTGTGTGTCTTTGTGTGTCAGTGTGTGTGTGTGTGTGTGTGTGTGTGTGTGTGTGTGTGTGTGTGTGTGTGTCTGTGTGTGTGTATGTATGTGTGTGTGTGTGTCTGTGTGTGCGTGTGTGTGTGTGTCTGTGTGTCTTTGTGTGTCAGTGTGTGTGTGTGTGTGTGTGTGTGTGTGTGTGTGTGTTTCTGTGTGTGTGCGTGTGTTTCTGTGTGTGTGTGTGTGTGTGTGTGTGTCTGTGTGTTTGTGTTGTGGTGCATATGGTCCTCTTTGGAATCTCTTGAACAAGGAACTTGTGTTAACCATATTCCATCTGATTTCAGCTCAAGCTTGTTTTCTCGGAAGCAACCTCTTGTCCAAATGATTCCGAGACTCACCAATCAGAGTCCGTCAAGCCCTAATCTGGTTGAAAGAGGCGTTTTACTTTCACTTTGGCTTGATATTTGTTTTCTTGCAAAAAGGCGGGACTCTGTTAGCATATAAATGGCTTACAGGTAACACAAAGTCAGTCGGCACATGTAAACCTTTCCCTGTGGGAAGACGAGTTAAAACATCCTATCCGGACATCGATGTTCTTAGAATAAGTGTCCGTAGAGAATTTCAAATCGACATTGTGTAGCCTGGCCCTTGTGAGCAATTGATAATATCCCCTCTTCCGAAAGCTACTTCCACTCACACAAATGAGTTTCACTACCGAGAAGTTCTGTAGTAACCCAGTAGGACTGCTGGATGGGAGATGACGTTCCCTTACAAGCCCGGGACAATCTCAACCAGCAACATCGGTTTAAAAAGAAAGTGTTGGTTTGGAGGCATGTATGTTTCCCGACTGCTTCTTCCATTTTTTCGTTTTCTTTCTATTTAAACTTGCTACCCAAAACACATCAATGCACACAGCAACACAGAGACAGACAAACACTGGCAGGCTAATGCCCCCAAAATAAAGACCTGTGTCTTTATTTACCTGTGTTGGCGTGATGCATGTGCAGCTGGCATACCGTGTATGCGTGGTAGACAATTGCTTGTTTGTTTACACACACGCACACACCAGTGTCAAAGCCAATTCACGGATAGAAGAGGAGGAAAACGAAAATATTCATAGAAACATATCTCACACTTGCGGATACCAAGATATTTCGAGCTTTTTTTGGGGGCATTTCCACATCGTGGGCACCAAATCTGTGTGCAAACCGCGATGCCTCATGTATTCCGACTGTCAAGATCTTGGCATTCTAGCTGAAGATAAAGTGGACTCTCTAGTGTTTAGAATCGGTTGGATGGGGGGCTTTTAATTGTGCTGGATCTCAAACAAGTAGTAAATGCTAAACAGGGAGAAGAGACGGGGGGGGGGGGCAGGGGGTGGGGTAGCATCCAGTAGATTGAAATCCCACTAATAAAGGCAGCAGTGACCTCTGTGATGCAGCCAACAAAACAAAAAAAACGTTATTTATATTTGTTGTCCATGCGGGGACGGTGGGTTGTGAGTGTTAATTCTGACCTTGGTTTCATTCTCTGAGTGAGGTTGGAGATGAGTTGAGTGAGCTTGAGCGCTCGTGAGTGTGGCTCACCACCCACTGAAGCCAAATTATCTGTTTTTCAACTGGGTTTGCTATTTGGCCCCGGAGGTTGGGCTTTTGTTACTGTATTTTTCTCAAAGCCCAACGCACCCCGACATGAATAATTAAAAGGCTAGGGGAATGCGGTGATTCTTCTCCATTACGAAGCTTCTCTCCGTCTGACAGCGATAGTTTATTTGTCTGAGTGTTTGGGTATTCATGATGCTCTACTTAATCTGTTTATGCCACTTCCTCTCTTCCACCCCCTCATATGTCCTCCCAAGTTCATTTTTTTTTATTTCCCTTCCCTGACACCGAAACACTGCTTACAAAAGCAGAGATACAAACAAGTGGTTTTATGGTATGTGACAATCCTCCCATTCCATCTTTTTAATTTGTACATAACCAGCCTTATTGTAATTCTCTTCCCTCCCTTTTCCTTTTCCCTCTGACTCTTTCCCTGGTGAGATTGGGGGAATGAGAGGGCCTTCAGAAGGGCTGGAGTGGTAACGTAATGAAATATCTGATGTGAGACTTCACACATGCATGCGGGCATCCTTTAGGGAAATGGACTTGTCCGAATCTGCGACCTTCACCAGCTCCTCCCTTATCAGTCGCTGCTCAGACTCGGCCCCAGCATGTGTGGCCAGCCATGCGTTTGTGTGTGTATGTGTGTGTGTGTGTGTGTGTATGAGTGCATGTATGAATGTGTGTCTGTGAGTGTGTGTCTGCATGTGTTTTCCTTTGCATGCACACGTGTGTGTGTGTGTGTGTGTGTGTGTGTGTGTGTGTGTGTGTGTGTGTGTGTGTGTGTGTGTGTGCGCACGCGTGTGCATGTACGTGTGTGCACGTGTGTGTGTGTGCACGTGTGTGTGTGTGCACATGTGTGTGCGTGCATGCATGTGTGTGGTGTACATGTGTGCATGTGTGTGTAATCATTTTTCACGTGACAGCAAAAGGGGAGGGGAGGAGGTGAGAGCGGGGGGGGGGGGGGGGGGGGGGGGTTGGGGGGGATTGGGGGGGGGGAGGGTTGAGCATGCCTCCTACAAAAGGGACTCAGATATAGTTAGTCTAAGCAAATCTCGGTTATCACAGCGGCAGTGGGAATTCTCGGTAGACCTGAAAAGAGCCGCGGGGTCGGCTTAGTTTTAACCACCACTATTCCTCGCCACGGTTAAAAAAATGGTTCACTCAATTATGCTGGAGTCGGCTTACAGAGCCCGCTACCTCTGGAAACTCTGCTCCACCACAGGCTGCTCCATTATGCCCGACCCTTTATCCTCGTCGACTCTTCTCTCCATTGGCCCAGATGCCCTCTCTACTCTCTCGCCACTCTGGTTTGGGTATCTCTTTTTTTAATCCGCCCCTTCCTTTTCCCCGTGCTGTTTAATGTTGTTTCTCTCCATTCCTCTTGTTGTGCCTTCCTGGGGTGAATGGTAAACACAGAGAGCTTAATGGCTCCCTGTGGCCTCATGATTTCTCTGTAATTGCTTTAACGATGCTAACCGCTCCCACCTGTGTCACCTATCGGTAGCCCAGGCCCAAGGTCAGTCTGCATACAAATATACACATAGGGAGGAGCTACACAACAAACAAGCCGATAGTTTAGTTTGCACTGAACAACATGGGGGAGATGTGAAGTTTGCGCTGCTCTGACCTTATGAAGGTTATTTAATATCACGTTGTGTAAAGTTGGCCTTATGGTGCCCCATTTCATCTAGTGTAAATATGCGTGCGGATGTATGTTTGTGTGTGTGTGTGTGTGTGTGTGTGTGTGTGTGTGTGTGTGTGTGTGTGTGTGTGTGTGTGTGTGTGTGTTTATGGATATATTTGTTTGTGTGTGTGTGTGTGTGTGTGTGTGTGTGTGTGTGTGTGTGTGTGTGTGTGTGTGTGTGTGTGTGTGTGTGTGTGTGTGTGTACGGTTGTTGCTTGGGAAACGGTTATGTCCGGAAAACGTCGTAAAAGACGTCGTAAAAACGACATGGGGAGAGGATCTGGCTGCCATATTATGACACAGTTGCAGATAAACCCGGGATCTTAATGCACACAAAATAGCAGGATGGCAGAGTGGCTCCTCGGGGATTTGATGGATCATGCAAAACAACCCCACAGCCAGCTGTTAGCTAGCCTGCTCGTTAGCTCGTTGCTTAACTTAATACCACCAATTCATAGTCCCCAGGAGGTCTTTTCAGTTGTTACTGGGAGTTACGTTGATTAGATTTGGATGTCAAACAACATGTAAACCACATTTATAAAAAACTTCTTTGGGGTGAACAGGTGCGTCAAATGACAAATAGCCAACAACAGTCAAAAGGTAAATTGGTATTGAAGGACAAACTTGCCACTGCAGTGTATCTGTCTGTCTGTCTTCCTGCCTGCCTGTCTGCCTGCCAGTGACAGTGTGTGTGCGTGTGTGTGCCCGATCCACTATGTGTGTGTGCCTGGGTGTCTCCCTGTGTGTGTGTGTGTGTGTGTGTGTGTGTGTGTGTGTGTGTGTGTGTGTGTGTGTGTGTGTGGGGGGTTGATGTAAGCTGAATTGCTGTCCGTTGCACTAACCTGTGAGCACAGCGCTTTATGAAACGCTGTTCCAGGGAGACTGCAGCATTCAGGCGACGGTGCGACATCGCCTGAATGCTGTGACTGCAACAACCTGACCGTAGCGTCCCTAGGGGGCCGTCGGTGTAGGGGCCTTCGCTGCAGGGCCCCCCAGTCATACAGACGGATGGGATGGGCGCGTGGAGCTGAGTTGTGGTGCGGTCGGGGGTGAGGAGGTGCAGTGAGCTGAAACAGATAGGGCTCCTCTGTTGTGCTCCAGTGAGGGCCGGCTCTGTGAGTGGCAGGGGCCGGCGGCTCAGGAGCTGGGCGGGGGTCCAATGAGGGAGCCGGAAGGGGGTGGGACTTTTGACCTGTACGGGAGGGACTATTGAGCTGGGCAGCCTAACAGGGAGCTGGGAGTGTATAAATAGGAGGCACTATGGAGCTCAGGGGCCCAATCATGGAGCAGGGTGGCCCTGTTGGTGATAGATTCGCCACGCCCCCTTTCTCACAGTTCCACCCATTTGCCCATCAAAATTCCCACTGCTGAGATCATTGAAATGTGCAGACAGCACAATTGTGCCTGTATGTGTGTATATATTTGTGTGTGTGTGTGTGTGTGTGTGTGTGTGTGTGTGTGTGTGCGCGCTTTGGGCACACGGACCACCTCAGCAACTCCTGCATGCGCACATTTGACGGGGGAAATCGTTTAATAAGCTGATCAGTAAAGCACAGACCCCGCCCCCCCCCCCCCCCCTATTTGCATATTAATGTCGCACGGTGCGTGGCGCCGGCGATGTTTATGGACAGCCGGGAGCTGAGGGGACGCTTTTTAATTACACTGTGTAGGCGACACGTCGGGGCGGGGCCCGCTGCCGTGAGGCCCCGCCGGAGACGGGGAAGGGAGACACCGCCGCCCTGGAGGGAGCCTCCCCGACGCTGCGGCTGCTGCCTTTATTGAGGAGCTATTTTAAGGTCCTAGCCAGCCCTAAAGGAATCAGGAGCGCGTGGGGAAATACTCTGAAAAACGTGCGCAGGACTAGGACCGAGAAAGTATCATAAAAGTGTCGATGTATCCAGAATTACAGGAATGTTTCAATCCGTTTAACAGGGAGCCCGGTTGGAGGTTGTATTCACACCATGGCGGGTCGAAGTATGGACATATCCTAAGTATGCCCTGAAAATGAATTACTATTCTTCAGGCATTCATTAAATGAAAGCTACAATATAATAATAATAATAATACATTTAATTTAGAGGCGCCTTTCAAGACACCCAAGGTCACCTTACAGAGCATATAGTCATCATTCAAAACTATGTAAAACAGACTAGGAATAAAAGGAAAACAGAGGTTAAACATGAAGAATAATAATAATTAATAACACTCAAAGACGCCTAAAGTGAAGGGGGGACCTCACTAACCACCACCAATATGTAGCACCCACTTGTGGATCGTCTCTCTGATCCACAAGCCTTTTTTGGATCAGAGTCATTTGCATTTTGGGTGTGTGTGTGTGAGTTTGTGTGTGTGTCTGTGCGTGCGAGGTGCACGTACGTACGTGTGTGTATGTGAATATAAGTGTGTGCTTGTGAGTGTGAGTGCATGTGCGTGCAAGTGTATATATGTGTATATGGATGTATGAGTGCGAGTGTGAGTGTATGAGTGCATGTAGATGTATGGATGTGTGTGTCTATGAGTGTATGTGTAAGGGGGAGCTTCTGGCATTAGAATGAGGAGAGGCTGAAAGGTATTAGAGCGTCAGACGGGCAGA
>NC_082383.1:6494770-6512554 GCF_031168955.1 Gadus macrocephalus | reverse complement strand
ACCGGCTACAGGATTAGGTTGGCCAGTCCCAAATTGGAATCCCTGGGGGCCTAGCAGCTACCGAGCCATACACTGCTTGTGCCTTCTTTATAAATAATACCCAAAATAATTCCTTCATAAAGGAAAAAACGCTCTCCGTTCTTAGATAACAGTATTGGACCGAACCCAAAGGAGAGTCTACGCAAATTAACGTCCTATAAATACATTTAAGGAGCGACTCCAACCGTTTCATTTACTTTCGTTCACTTTCAACCTTCCTTCTCGCTGATGGCGCTCTGAAGAAAAAGCCCCCTCAGAACAGCGCTACGGTCGTCCCGCGAAAGGGCGGCGATTAGCCAACTTCTGTGGAGTTAGCTCATTACGTGCTATACAGCCAGAGCCACCTGGGTTTGGGGGAGGGGCCAGTGGGCCCAGGCTGGACGTTATAGCGGTGAGAGTTCCTCTGACGATGACATTGGCCCCCCCCCCCTCCGGGCAAAAGGCTGGTGCTAAATGGGCTTCATAAATCTCCCCTGCTCTTCGGCTAGTTTATGGCTTAGACAGGAAGTCCATTAAAACGTTACACAGGCAGCACACAGAGGAGGAGGAGGAGGAGGAGAAAGAGGTGGGGGAGGAGGAAGGGGAGGGGGGAGGAGTAGGAGGAGGGGGAGGAGGAGAAGAAGGAAGAGAGGAAGAGGAGGAAGAAGAGGAGGAGAAGAAGGAAGGGGAAGAGGAGGGGAGGAGGAGGAGGAGGAGGAGGAGGAGGAGGAGGGGGAAGCATCAGAGGAGGAGGAGAGGAGGAAGAGGAGGAAGTGGGGAAGAGGAGGAGGAGGATGAGGGGGGAAGCCTTGGAGGAGACGGACGGTAGTAGATAGCGGGGTGTCGGAGAGAGGTGAGATCCACAACCTTGAACACCCAGCATCTGGGTTGTCACTGAGAGGCGGCTCTCGGAGTGTCGGGACGCCGACAGAGATTAGGTACTGGGATGTGTGGAGTAGGAACGTCAACAGCTAACAGTGTTGACAGAGGAACCTCAGCCACTTGGTAGAAAATAATTTGATAATGATAAAATCTCCCAAGAAATTATTTTTTGCTTCTCCCCCACTCTTTCCTCTTTCTTCCAAGTCTCTACTCTCTCTCTCTCTCTCTCTCTCTCTCTCCTCTCCTCTCTTCTCTCTCTCTCTCTCTCTCTCTCATCTCTCCTCCTCTCTCTCTCTCTCTCTCTCTCTCCTCCTCTCTCTCTCTCTCTCTCTCTCTCTCGTCTCTCTCTCATCTCCTCTCTCTCTCTCTCTCTCTCTCTCTCTCTCTCTCTCTCTCTCTCTCTCTCTTTTCTGATAACAATATTGAAAAATGTAATTAATTTATATTCATTACATTGAAAAATGTAATTCTCCCCCCCTCTTCTCCCCCCCTCCTTCTCTCTCTCTCTCTCTCTCTCTCTCTCTCTCTCTCTCTCTCTCTCTCTCTCTCTCTCTCTCTCTCTCTCTCTCTCTCTCTCTCTCTCTCTGCTAAACAGCTCACAGGTGTTCTTTCCAGGTATTGCGTTCTTTAGAAGCAACATCTGTCGGCGATGGCTGCTGTTTTTCTATGATGGTGATACGACATGAGCAATGAACTGGTAAACACACAAACACATGGCCATGCCCAAGTATTCAGACACATACATGCACACACACACACACACACACAAACACACAACACACGCACACAAAACACACAAACACACACGCAACAGACACACACACACACACACACACAATACACACACATACACCAACGACAAACCGCCACAGAGGTCTCAATGAACAGACCAGCTGCCGTCCGTTTAAAAAAAGAAAGAAAGAAATAAAAGAGAAAAGTCCTTGGCCAGTCTACGGTCTCCCTCGCAACGGAGGGAAATAGATTATCACAATCAGCGCAGTATGGCCGCTAGTCAATAATATGACTCATAAATTCATCAAAGCCTTCATTGCCTGCTGTCTCCACCCTCCTGTCGGCTGTCTTTCCTCACCATCTCTATCTCTCACTCGTCCTCTCTCTCGCTGACTCTCGCTCACTCTCTCTCGCTGACTCTCTCTCTCTCCAGCGTTTCAAGCCCTTCTGCTGTCTGTACTGCTGCTCCCAGACTGCTCCTAGATGACTGCAGAAAGCATAAAGAGGGTTGGAGCCGATGTCAGTTTTCTCAGCAGATTGGTAGAAAAAGAAAAACTCCAACAAAGTTGTTTTTATTTTTTACCCTGTTACTTCGCAGTACAAACACCACATATCAGTTGTCTGCCTGCCAGCGTTGGAGGAAATTACCAGACTCTTAACACAAAAACAAAACTCCATGATCAACCGAGTTTGTTCTGCTGGATGGTGCTTATTTACAAGATTACACACTTGCATGAATCCCATCTTGACAAGATCTGTATTGGAAATTGAAGCTGTCATGATGTATGCTGAATCCAGCAATCCAAAAAAAGAACAAGTCAGTGTCATTCTTCAGTTCCTCGTATTTCTTAAGAAATGACAGCCAGAGAGCACCTGCCAGTATTTGAAATCAAATAAACACAGCTGTAGGCGATAGGCTCACCCTAACCCTACCCCTACCCATAGCAATACAGAGCTCAAATCCATCTTATTTTAAATAAACAACACAGTAATTGCAATACACATTAATCCTCACCAAGGATCCAATAAGAATGGGTCTTTACCTTCCTTATGTTGTGCAGTGTAGGTAATAAACCTCACTCACACCCATCATAAACATGAGATATGGAGAATGCCTGACCCCAAAACGTACACACGGAAAGACTGAAGCCTATTTACCACCATCATAAACATGAGCAATGGTGGGTGGGTGACCCCCAAACATAACAACAGGGGGTCGGTGCTGGGACACATCCAAACATAAAGGGATACATAAGCGATAGCTCCTAATATAAGTAGATTTTTATTTAACATGGACATGACAATATCATTGGATGAAACCAGATGCATTGTTTTCAGGGCATTAGCATAAATGCTATTTTTCAACACCTGTCCAAAAAAAACAGAACCTTGGCTCTTTGAAAAATATGTAATGGTATTATTATTTTCATTTTCTTTTGTTGGCTTGATTTACAATTCAAATTTATGCTAAACGGACATAATCATTTATTGTAATCACTATGTAAAAACAAAATAATATACGTTCAAATCGCGTCCAATTGAATAAAATGAGGAATTTAATGGCAATTATATATGGTATGCAGATGCACATTCATGAGTAATGCACATACACATGCACACAAACGCAAATGTGCACACACACAAAAGTATGCACACACCCAAACACACACACACACAAACACACCCACACACACACCTCCACACCCACAAACACACAAACATAACACATATGAATAAATGAAACAGTGTTTTGTATGCCTGGAGCATAATTGCTTTTTGGTCCATATAGCAACGCTGGTACATATGCTCATTAAGAAACATGGATCTGCACTATGTGCACATGCACAGCCATCCAGGAAATGCAATGTTCAGCACTGCTCCCATCAACTACGTCAGCAGCTCTTTTTTTAGCTCATCTGCTTGAAAGACCGGTTGGCATATAGCATAGGAATCAGACATTGGTTCAACAGTTTCTAGCTGTGACATTACATAAGCAACCCTGGTGCACATGATACAAATGCAAGGGCAACGAAGGGAGTTCGATGATACACACATTTTTACACTTGCTTTTTCAGCCTTCATTATATTGGTGTCAGAGAGAGAGAGAGAGAGAGAGAGAGAGAGAGAGAGAGAGAGAGAGAGAGAGAGAGAGAGAGAGAGAGATTCTACACACTGGGGTGGAGTCGCTGGGGCTTGAATGAGAAGACACATCATTAAGTGATTTGAACTTGAGGCAAAGCCTTATATTAATAATTACTGTTCTAATATTGTTTATGGTGGGCGAGCAACACTTGTGCTTGTGCTGTGTTGTCCTATCAAATGAGGTTTTTGTGAGCCATGTGTATTTTCTTCCAATAAGCCAATCTAGAAAATGATTTTATCAATTCAACCCATCTCCAGGGGTGGTTGATTACACCTCTTCATCAAAGAAACGGGTGGAACTTTTTTTATTCGGGTCCAGCACTTTGACACAATTACACGGCTTAGCAATCGCAGACATGTCAAGCACATCTTAGGTTTTAATCAACCTGCTGATTACATCTAGTATTTGAATGATTTCAAAGTCTTGATGCAAGACGTCAGCCTCATTAGAAAACTCTGCTGCAGGTGAAGTGCTAGGATGTGCTTCTTTGAGTCTACCATTCAGGTCGTTGGGGACCTTAATAAGGGAGCTTAAAGCCCGCAGAGGAGAACCTTTGCTGACTCCAGCGTCTCATGCGTTTGGTGCAAGGGTTGAAATAGAGCAGATGTTTTGTCTGGTTTATCTATGAATTATAGGACTGTCTGATTGGAGCAAGGTCAGACGGTAAGCCTTGAAATAGTGTTCAAACTCAGAGCCATTGTACACACAGTGTAAGGTAGGCCAGGGCCTAATGAAGAATGAACGATGATAAGATGTTAAAAACGGCAGTAATAATTCCAATGCTCTTGACGAGTGACGAAAGGAAGATGCCTTTCGTCTTCTGCACAACGGAATACCTCACATCGCATAGATTCCTTATCGTCTGCCATTTTTCCCCCTCAGCCTTGTTGAAGGTTCCCTGTGGAGAGTTTACCTTCTGGCAGCAGCCACAACACACTCTTTAGGTTCCGGTTCATCCAAATGAACATCTGTTCCTAGTTTGCATCGAGCAGTGCAATACTAATACAGTAGCAGTACTCCATCCACCAGAAAAAAAAACTTTAACAGATTAGCTTTGTACTACTCAATTACTTCTTCAGTGCTTTACAGTTTGAGGAGCTATTTTGCTTTGTTTAAGAAATGAACTGTGGAAAGATTATGTGGAAGAGAAATAATTGCATACAGAACTTTCAACAATGCAATTCGGTCTATATAGACCATAGGTTGTAGCCTAAGAGGTGCTGCGTTAAATAAGAAAATATGATGTAGACATCCGGACGCTTGAGGATCAGGTTCCAATAACATCAGGGCCATGTTTCTTAAGTAACAATAAGACTTTAATTTTTTTAATTATTCTAGTCGTGAGGCAAGTGTAATTGTGCGGAAGGAGAGAGGAAAAATATCCTGAGGGAATACCTTTTTCTTTTGCCTTCCTGCGTGTATACAGAATACGTTTTAGTCCATTTTGACGTCACACACCATATAAAAAATGACTTGAGCATTGTATAATTATCATATAATTGGGTATGTAAAGCAGTACTGTATTAAGTATTAGTTTGTTGTCAGAATAAAATGAAAACCAAACTAAAAAGGTTAATTGCACGTCTGCAGTTAGAAGGTAGGAGGTAGAATTATTTTATTACAAATGAAAAGAACGTTATAGCATGTCCTTTAAAGAACTCTGGAGCTGGCATGTAGTCGCAACCAACAATTATTTACCTAAGCTAAAGATTATATTCCCCCACCCCATTAACCGATTAATCATTGAATGTATAAATAAGATAATAGCAATAGCTTTTATTATAGTATAATAGCAAATGCCATCGTCAAGTATCCAGAGTCCAAAGTGACTCTGGTATGTCTTCTAACAGACAACAGCAAAGAAAAACCAAACCATTCCTTTTATAATGATTCTTCAGTCAAATATTTGAATGTAACGGCATTATTAAGTAACGCATATTCATTATTTTTACTGGATAAATTAGTTATCCAATATCGAAATAAGATTTGATTAGTCTTTTTTAGACTATTAATCAACCAATCATTGCAGCCCTACCGCACAGTAATCAACAGACACATACATGTTTCTAAATAGATGTCTATATGCCACACAAACACACACACAAACATAAGTACACACACGCACGCACGCACGCACGCACGCACGCACGCACGCACGCACACACACACACACACACACACACACACACACACACACACACACACACACACACACACATGTGACCTTCTAGCCCGTTTAATCCTTCTACAAAGACTGATAACGTGTAACAACACATCATTCGGAAAATGTCACGCGAGTCCCTAGCTTGGTCTGCACCTTATCTTCAACATACACATTGAAATAGACACATGCTTGCAACACACACCATGCCACGTATGAACGTGTGTGAAATGTTGATTTGGCACAAACCACCAAGTTAGCATGAAACAAACAACAATCGTATTAGTTTCTCAACACACTTAGCAACTCAATCAAAGCTCCACATCTTTCTGCATGACCGGTCGTCTGCCAGAAGCCATGTGTTTAGTCATTCCACTTAAAACAAATGACAGTCTTTTATGTCATTAAAACATTATAAAGCGGCACCTCAATCCACACCGGTGACTCTGAGCGGTGAGTTTGTGTGGTTCAGTTCACCTGCTGATCTCTGCACACGCTTTCCACCGGCACCGCCCATCCACCACCACATGACCTATCTAAAGCCGACTTACGAATCGATAACGTACGTGGGGATAGGGATAACCCACCGACGGATTGTTTCACGGACACCTGTGTGAATCAATGCTGCCGATGCAGTATTCAGCCTGGGCACTTGGATTGTTGCTTGACTGCTTGAGTATGACACCACAGACTCCCAAATGCTCTTCAATGCACCATATCCACTGAGGGAGATGAAGGGATACAGGAGTGAAGAGGATCCACAGATACATTGAAGCCCCCCCCCCCCCCCCCCCTCTCTCTCTCCATCAACTCTAAATTGGAACAGCGTCTGTCCCACCCTGGAGGGGGGTGACAGCTGGCATCAGACAAAACATCAGTCAGAATCAACTCCCACCTCTTCTCTCAGCCCCGCCCCCCATACCCCTCCCCCACCCCTCCGCCCACGCCACTTACAGCATCACCCAAAAATAATGCAATAATAACCCTTTCTCTACTTTCTCTCTGCCCCCCTCCTCTCCCTCCTCTCACTCCCTCTCCTTCTCTTTCCCCGTCTCTCTCTCTCGCTCTCTTACTCTCTCTCTCTTTCTCTCTCTCCCATCACTCCCCATCACATCAAGCAGGCGTGTGATTCAACATGAGAGAAATTCTCGACAACAATAACAACATACGCTCTGTCGAAACATGACTGCGTCACAGGCATGTCTACCTTGATATAAATATGTATGTATATATATATAAATATATCCCAGGCTGAGACAGACGCCTCCTGCTGCCTCTGCCGTCGCCACGCCCTACAGTCCTGCCCTGAGGAACTCGACATGGTACTTCCTCTCACGTCTGTTCAGTGTTGAAGTCTGTGTAGATCAAGCATGCAAGGCTCAGCGAGCATGTGCCCATTTTTGGGGAGCATTTTGCTGCTTGTGACCCATGCTGGGTAAAAAAAAAAAAGACTTCAATTCATACATTTTTTTATGGAGCACACTTTTGTTTTGGAGCCTGGAATATGATTAGGATATAAATATAGGTCTCCCATGACAATGCACATTGCCTTATTTTATTTTTGCATCACCAGCCTTTTTTCCCCTCAAGAGCTAAGCCATTCACGACTGTATAAATAAATGATTTAAAAACATTTTCAGGCTCCGGGAGCCAGCCGCAGAGTTGGCCGGGGTTGTGTTTGTTGTAAAAGTGTTAGAAAAAAAAAAAGTGCTGACTGACCCCGGTTCTCCATGAATCACTTTATGCAGCGGAGGAAAAGCCCGTCTACTTTCTCTTCTACGCTCTCTCCCCCCACAGCTCTCTGTTGCTCTCTCCATCACCTCTGTTGCTCTCTCCCTCCGTCCCTGTGTCTCTCACTCACTTTCTCTATAACTCCACGGACGACGTGTACAAAAACAGCCACGATGCAAGAGAACACACAAGAACACAAATGACGTGTTTTTTTTTTCAGAATAATCAAAAACAAGATCAGAATTTTTTCAAAGGAAGAGGCAGAGCAGATACGCACGCTGACGATCCGCTCCGAGGTGCCCCCTCGGGAGATGGTGGTCCCGTTTAGTCCCACCAGCGACGGCAGCGTCTGGGACATCCAGTTGGTCACCATGGCCATGGTGCTGAGCACCGCCCCGATCTTCAGCATGGGAACGCTCATCTTCCTGCCTTCTGGTCCCTGTCGGCCAGTCTCCTCCAGCCCCCCCCCACCCCCCCGGCCCCCCCTTGTAGCTCTGCACTACCCTGGACCCTCGCTCGCCTCCCGTTCAGCCCCTCACACACTCCTGTGCCGGCGCTGGGAGGGGGCGGGGGGGGTGGGGGTGGGGGTGGGGGGGAGGAGGGGGTTGGCGGGGAGATGGACGTCCAGCAGACAGAGTCTGAGGCTGATCTGCAGCAGCAGCAGCAGCAGCAGCAGCAGCTCCGGCAGGAGAGAGACTGTGGATCCCGTCCAGCACAGAGCAGATTGTAGAGGAGGCGGCGGTGGCGGCCGCGGCGGTGGTGGAGGAGGAGACGCTAGAGAGCGGGGCTCAGGGCTCCGGCGGCTCTCTTGTTTGAATAGACGAGACCCGCGGAGCGAAGTGAAGACGGAGAGCAGCGTGCATCCAGCAGTCACACTGGAGTCGTGCCTCTCCCTCTCCGAGTGACTGCCTCCGAAGCACCCCGCCTCTCCCCAGTTCCTACCCCCCCCCCCCCCCTGTCTCTCTCTCTCTCTCTCCCTCTCTCACTTTCTCCCTCCTTCCTTGCCTCCCGCTCCCTGGCTATCTCTCTTTCACTTTCTCCCTCCCTCCCATTCCCCTCTCCCCTCTCTTTCTCTCCCTCTCTCTTTCTCCCTCCCTCCCTCCCTTTCTAAATCTATATCCCTGTCTCTCTCTCTCTCTTTCGCCATCCCTCCCTCTCTCCCTCCCCCCTCTCTCTTCCCCCCTCACTCTCTCTCTCTCTCTCTCTCTCTCTCTCTCTCTCTCTCTCTCTCTCTCTCTCTCTCTCTCTCTCATGCTAGCTGACTCGCTCTTTCATTCATCCTGAAGATGCAGAGCTGCGCTTGGGCTGCCTCGCACACTCAATCGCATCCCGATCGGCCTGGGCTCCTCTTGGCAGCCCTGTTCTGCATGCACACATCCCTCCCATTTCACTCCTGTCAGTTCACTGACATTTACCAGTTCTTCCTGGACTCACTTGTCACAATCTGTGTGTGTGTGTGTGTGTGTGTGTGTGTGTGTGTGGGGGGGGGGGGGGGGAGCGTGTGTCTGAGTTTGTTTGTATGTATGTGTATGTGTCTTTGTGTGTGTTCGTGTGCACGTGTGTGTATGTGTTTGTACACAAGTGCACATATGGTAAACTCGTTTGTTGTTTTTTTATTTAAATCACTGCTACACAACTACGGCTGCTTCGTCTAATGATAACAATAATGCCACTCATAAAGAATTCAACACGTTCAACATAACCACCCGTCATATTTTGTGATGTGGATGGGTGTGATGTCGGAAGGTAACAGTGGAGGTAGCAAAGAATGGACTGACTGGGGGATGGGATGGATGAATGCATAAAAAGATGGAAATAAGGATAGAAGGATAGATGGATGAAGGATGGATGTGGAGAGAGGGAGTTATAGATGATCGAGGGATAGATGGGGGGGGGGGAGAGATGGAGGGATAGGTGATAGAGGGATGGTTGGAGAAAGGGAGTGAGAGACGATGGATGATATAGGGATGGATGGGAGGGATGGATAGACAGACGGATGGACGGAGGGGATGATCGAGGGGTGCTGGGTGGATAGATGGAGAGAGGGATAGAGGGAGGGTCCGGGGCCTGTGACAAGACGTGGCGTTCTGGCCCATGGCTTCTCCAGACAGCCAATCAGTCATCCTGTCTTCAGTACATCTCCTTAATCAGCCCGTAATGGAGACTCCTCCAGCATGCTCATGTTGTTACTGACGCACAAGCACACACACACACACACACACACACACACACACACACACACACACACGTCACACACACACACACACACACACACTTAGACGCACACACACACATAGACACACACACTCAGACACAGATACACATACACACACACACAAAAAAAACACATACATAAGCGCACAAACACACAAACACGCACACACAGATACACAAAGACACAGACGCACGCCCACACACACACACACACACACACACACAGACTCACAATACCATTAAGTCTTATCTTCTTGGCATGCAGCGGCCATCACCATGTCACACTGTCCTCTTCCCTGACAGATGAAGCCGTCGATATGCTTCGGATTTGTGGAGTGAAAAATGAAAAAAAACTGTTGAGCGGCATTAAAATGAGCTTCTATGTTGTGCTTTTATCCCCGCACGGGTAGAAGAGCACTCTGGCATTGTCACAATTTGGCAGATGCCCTTTTGGTTCGATTTTTTTCTTCCGCTGCCGTCAAGGCTGCAGTGCTGTCATTAGAGTGGCCAGAGCTTTTGAGCCAAGAACGCCCAAATGCCACGCTGAGCTGCTGGCGTCAGTTTTAGCCATGGCTGGGTGACACGGCCCTCTTGGTTCCATTGCACCCAAGGGACTGAGCCTCAGTGTCACTCTCTACCCAAAACAGACATGCCTAATGATGACGGAATACAGCGCTCACGCAGGAGCAACCAGGTCGTCTCCTCCTCGTGTTCTGTCCCTGCTTTGCTGATTTATTCATTTTGTCAACTTTGGTTGGGTGCCCATGCCTGCACCCCAACCCCCTCACCCTCACCCATCACCATGCAGTCCCACTGAGTGTTGAGTAATATGAGTTTCACCGCATGGGGTGTGGTGTGCTGTGAAGTGTGTGGAGATGCTCATCCAAAACATATCTGCCTGCCAAAGCTCACCTGCTGGCGCCCCGTCAGCAGCATGGACATGGCCGGGCTCCTTCCTTTCTAGGGGCAACACTGCCCTCATGTGGACACTTGTGGAGTTACAGCCTGGGTTGATGGTTTTATTGAAAGGCAGTGTAGTGTGCATGCAGGCTTCGAGACTAGGCATATAATGCATAGGCACACAAACACACAGACAGATGGTATCACAGGTACACATACACACAAACTCTTTGTTAACACAGCTGACATTGGTCACATTGTGGGTCAGCTGATCATATGACCTATATATATCCCCTCATCAAATTGGTCTCAACATCTGCGTGAAAAAGACCCAATAGGGTCGAAATGTTGCTGTATTTTTTTTATTCATAAATTAATATTGGAGTTCAAGCAGTGCTACAGACCTTACATTTCTTCACTCAATATTACTTTATTTGTCCTGCACCTGGCCAGAAGGTGGGATGTGCACACAGCTACTTTTTGTATGTGTATGAACACATACACACAAACACACATACATAAGCACATGCACACAGTGAGAAGAGTGAGTTTTTGATTAAAAGTGTATTCAAACCATATTTGTTTGAAATTAATTTTTTTACCATTTATTTACTATTTAGAAAACTGAGGTCTGCATTGAGCTTATGATCTCCCAGCCCATCGATTTGTAAAGACTCAACATTTAGAATAATTAAACAATGGAGTTCGATGTATGATAGTCAATTTTATGAAGGGACAGATGGCACATATGGAAGATGCATAACTCAATTTCCATGTGTATAAAGACAAGAGATTTTACTTTTGACTTGGCTCTGGGACACTCGCTTTATGGTTAGTGAGTAACCCCCACTTTATTCATAATAATAAGCTTTATATATGTAGCACCTTACATACAGAAGAATGCGGCTCAAAGTGATTCACGATGCGGCACAAAAGAAGGAAAAAGGAACATTAAAATTGAAACATAGTCGATCAATACAACAAAATCATCAGAGAAAGCAGCTTTGATAAAACGCTGTTAATAGCTATTCATTCGTCTTATAAAAGGCTAATTAAAAGCTTAATTAAAGATCGGTTTTGAACAGGCGCTTAAAAGTTGTTTACTGAGCTTTCTTCACTGATTTCTTGAGGGAACCGCTTCTACAACTTAGGGACATCATTAATAAATGCAGCATTGCCGACTTTCTTTTGGGGTTTGATGGTGACTTGACTTCACATAATTCAGCAGCAGCGGACCTGAGTGCTCTTGAGGACGTCCATGTCCACAGCGAGTCAGAAAGGTAGGCTGGCCCCCAGCCAAATAAGTGCTCTTAACCAGAGTAGAAGCTCTGAAGTCATTTCTAAACGATAGAGGGAGCCAGTGCAGAGCAGTCTAAGACTGGAGTGCAGTGAGATGCGCTCTCCTCTTACTCTTCGTCAGAAGCTAAGCAGCAGAATCCTGAATGAGATGGAGCCACTCTATGGATATGGTGAAGAGGCCAGTAAAGAGATCATTGCAGTAGTCAAGTCCACTTGAAATAAAGCATGAATCTGTTGTTCTGCATCCCGCTGAATTCAAAAACAGTCGCGCCATGGCAATTCCTCATAGATTAAAACCTTCCTAATATGGGGCTTAAAATTCAGATCAAAGTGTAAGATAGCACATAGACTTGTAGCCTCTGACTAGATCAAAGGAGTTCAATTCCAAAGTCTGTTTAAAGCGTATCCCTTTTGTTTTTGTGGCCAAGTTAGAAGTTACCAGTTTTGTCCTCATTTAGAATTGATATTGTTCATCCATTTATAGCTAACTGTGTTCTTCAGGGAAAAAAATGCCTCAGTATAATAAGGTGCAACAGAGACTGGCTATCATCCACATTAGGTTAAAAGTGCGGACTCTGATAATGTTGCGAGACTGACATAGAATCTTATTCCTGTGATACATGGTGAGAACTAGCTTAGGATACATCATAGAGACAGACCAATCTAAACGATTGATGAGGAGCTCATGATCAATCGTGTCACCCGAATGGAGACCTTAGCAGCGTCATTTTTTGTCTGAGATCACCGTTTTAGTGAGAGGGGTCACTGTGCGTCAGGCCTGTAACATTACTAAAACTTTTCCAGAATCTTGTGTTTTGCGTCAGAAGGGTTTCATTTTATTCAAAACCACCTTTTCGAGTATCTTGCGAGTAGAATAATTAGTAAGTCTCAATATCTGGATTTGATTTCTTCAACAATGGATTCGCAACAGCTGTTGTAAAGGTATCTGGCAAAAAGCTTGACTCTGGAGGACTTCAGATTGTCAGGAAAGATTTTGCAACACCGTCAAAGACTCGCTTGATGAGCGCAGTGGGGTCCCGGTCGTGAGGAGAGGTGGAGGAGTTGCTCTCGGCTACACTCATGTTAAGTTCTACTGGGGGAAATGCTTGTGAATCTATCCATCATCACACGTTAATTATGTATTTTATGATAAAGGGTCATCAGAGTCCGTGCCAATAATCTCACTCCTAATGGCAGCCTTTCAAGGGTCATTTTGACATTACAGCAGCTGGTTAATAGTTGAAAACTACTTTTAGAGTTGCCAGCATTCTCAGTAATCATCTTAGAGAAATCTGTTGCTCTTGTCCTGTAGCCTGTGTACTGCCATGATAAAGTCAGTTGCTTAGTTCCTTGTAAATGCCACAGTGAGCCTGTAATTACATCTTTCTTCACTGCCTTTCCACCAACCTGCACTTTCTCTTGAGCTCTTTAACAGAGTAGTTTACCTGTGGACATGTTTTCTCACATTACCTCTTTTTAACCTCATCTCAGATTCGGTTTAGAGCACTAGTAGACATTATGTTGTTGAAGGCATCCGCCATTTCATTGAAGCGAACCGGTTTGAATACATAGATGTAGAAATTTTGTTCTGCAGAATAATTTAGAAATTGCTTTCGCAGTATGTAATTTGTTTTGATGGGCAAAGAAAAAGTAGTATTAAAAAAAAACTCAGAAATGGTCAATGGAGTTATTTAATTGAAATCTGATGAAAATAGTGATTGTAGATTTGATGGATCAAAGATTAGTAGTTTCAGCCTTGAGCTCAAAAGCTATTTCAAAGGATTATAAATGTCCTCAGTATAAGTGAACCGGTACCGTTAGAGTATTCGACAGCAATTCCACCTCCTCTTTTCTCATGCTGACTGAAAGAGTAGCAATTTGAAGGGCATGTCTCATTAAGAGTTGCTACTCCTTCTTTGGGCGGCAAGGGCTCAGTGAAGAATGTGAAATGCTGCCTTTTTTTCAGACATACAATGATTAACAAAAGACTTCTTGACATTTAACAGTCACTATTGTGATAATATTGCTCTGATTTCTAGCCTGCACTGGCTGTGTTTTCAGATCTTCAGATCTGACTGTACCAGACCGGGATGGAGCATTGGGATTTGGGGGGAAAGACTGTAAGTTCTCCTCTGGGTCCCAGCTTATTTTGCGTGTCAACATGGAACATACTTGATAGATCTACGGAGGACTGCAGATGTGTGCATTTACATGTTGGTCTGTAATCAGCAATAACAAGTTATTTGGTCATTAAGTCATTCATAAGACAATCCAGCAATATGGTGGAAGTGGAAGAATATGGAAAGATGGAATATGGAAAATAAACACAAAAACTGATTTATAGTTTCTAAACATAATATATTCTGCGTATTGATACTAAATCTTCCGGTGCATGAACCTCATATCCTCTCATGTCATCCAGTTGTCTATCATGCCAAAGGTTTCCATCGTTTCCTACCCCCACTCCCAGTCTTTGCGAGATACGCTTTATAAAGCTAAATTGATATGCGTGTGTGGTTGCACGTGATTTAGATATCTCCCTGGCGGGATAGCATCCCCATCTCATCAAAAAATCGCTGGTAAGCTGGTGAATGTCAGTTGTCACCAAAGGCATGTTTTACGAGTCTCCTGAGAAACACGAGCAATGTTAACGCTCAAAATAAGATCAATGTTGAGGGGTTAGCGCTATAGATGCTCAAATGAAAAAGGCATACACACTGCAGGTATTTTTACGCATAGGCGTATTCGTATCATTTTGGCGGGCGCTTTTATCCACAGCAACTAACGGGTGAGACTGAGCATATTAAAATCATAGCTCTGAGGATTGGTACGACCAATGTCAAATATGTGCTTGTTTTTGTAGCACTTACTGGGCCAGAAAATCCTTCCTTTTGCTTGGTTTGCTGTCATTTCTATTTGTTACATTGATGATTGGTTAGGTGTGTGTCGTTATATGCTGAGGTGTGTGTATGTGTGTGATTATATGTTGAAATGTGTGTGTGTGCGTGTGTGTGCGCGCGCGCGCGCGTGTGTGTGTGTGTGTGTGTGTGCGTGTGTGTGTGTGTGTGTGTGTGTTTATATGGCATGCGTATGTGAGTCGTTATATGTTGAGGTGTATGTATGTGTGTGATTATATATTGAGATGTGTGTGTGTGTTTATATTTAGAGGTATTTGTGTGTTTATATTGCCACGAACCATTTCCATAGACTATTGTTGCTGAGGCATATAAAAATGGTGTAATGTTTAACATTGCCACAGGGTGACAGCAGAGACTCGGGTAGCAGACAGTAGTTCCCAATCAATATACGCAAGTCCATATTCCTATAATTTTAAACAGTCTAAAATTAAACTGGGGTTGGGCCAAATATCCTCGTATCAATTACTTATTGCTTGCCTGAGTGCACCCATTAGAAAATGGCTAAGCACGTTTGTGTCATATATGGGTCTACGCTATTGAGGCACTAAGACCAAAATGATTTATACAGTGTATGATAAATAGACTGATACCATTTTTTGTTATAAAAGCAGCCTTACTGAATTTAAGATATATACTTGTATATCCTTTCTCTAAATTCAAATAGGGCAAGGTTGGCTCCCAGTCGGCCAGCACTGGGTTCCACTCCCAGTCCTTGCAATCTAACTCGCCATTACCTGCATCCTAGACAAGTCAGCTAAATTACAAAATTGTAAACACTAATATATGATGTCATTTAATCCCAGACAGGAAAAATACATCAGCCCCCATTTCAACCCAATTATTTCCAGAAGCAAAATGAGTTACTGTGTAAAATCCATTAGTTTGCATAACGCTGTCTTTTCAAGCTGCACTGAATACCAATCCAATTCCTCCTCTCCTTTGTCGTAAAGGGCTACCTTACACGTCACCCTACCTTCCATATTACAGTTCCCGCATGGATCCAATCAAGAAGAAAGTCCAACAAGACGTTTCAAATACATTCCTGTCACATCCATGGACCGGGTCCAGAACATGAAAAAGAGTGGTTTGGCTTAATATATGGCCGCATGCCAATCAGGTTAACAATGGGGAGGGATTGAACACAAACTGTGTGGATTTACAGAGCTGTCAGTAGGACGCTGGCATCTCACTGCGTCTACACTCTACACAGCTGTCTTCATTCTACTTTACATCAAACTCTTTTAATCAGACATGAACATGCATAGCTCTGTCTTAGTTATAGTTAAGGTGCTGTTGGTATGATTTAAGAGCAATTAGAGTGTCGTTTGTTAATTATGGCAGAGTGATTCGGCGGTTATAAACAAGAGAAATGCGCTGAGAAAATATCCTTTGAGTTGACTGAGTGCGCACTGTAATGAGACGATTACAATTTTAGGCCGCTACCGGATCATTTCCGATCAATTGGGGCATATTTTCCATGATTGGTTCAGGGATTCCATCTTTCCTGTCAATCAGGCGCACAAAATCAGCAAACCCTCAACGGCAGATACAGAGAGGACTTTTTACGGTTGACTGTCTTCGTTTTGCGCACCTCTGTTCGTTTTTGGCACTCTTAATAATCCCTGAATCGTAGCTCCAGCACGGTGCGGCACCTTTAATCAGCCACCTTTAAGCAGGCAAAGATACAAAACGAGATACAAAAAAGGAAGAGACAGGCCTTCAGGAAGGAGCAGTGAGCTGTCCCTAAGAGTAATGGTTTAAGTTCACGCTGTTAGCAGCCTTCCCCCCAGACGGAGGTCCTCGCGCTGTATATAAATGCATGAGGGCACCCTCAGAAGATGAAACGGTCCTTTTATTAACCACCTTGTCGTCGTTAATCATTCGTACTTCACGTTGACAATTTTCCAAGATCGGACAAAAGAGCCAAAATAGTTCACTGGTTGAATTTACACATTTTTAATCTTTGATAACCGAGAAAGCCTTTGCTACATTTCTCAATCAAGGTCATCACGTCGACCTCCATCACTTTATGCAATGCATAATGTATCACCTCATATATATACTTCTTTTTGAGGTCATATCCTTTCACGTGTTCCATATAATGTGTTACCAGATGGTCCACCCTGGACCCTATATAGTTGTCATCAATAGACTGGCAGTAATGACTCGTCAGCCGACTGACTGACAGACAGCCACAGCGTGTCAGCTGATCAGTGAAGCAGCGTTGAAAGATATCGCAAACAACAAAGCAACGTCACCTCAAATTAAGATCGATGTTTGCCGCCATGTTCAATTTAGAACACAGGCAATTATTTCACGGCATTTACAAGCTGATCTGGTCGAAGTAGAGATACAAAATGGATTTTGAAGGATCAGGCTTTTCGGATGCAGAAACAACGAAGGTTTAAATAAAAAAAAATCCTTAAACAAGTGTCAATTATCTAAAGTGGCGCAATACGGGTCTTCAATAACTAAGACTCTCACAAGACCGGGCTTGGTGACAGGATATGACAAAAAGGCAAATTAAAAACGGATGTCTTAAATACACAGGAGGGAACAATTAACCATCAACAGGTGGAGCCCATTCAAGGGTAATGACGTTGAAGAATAACGTTAAAGAATCACAGAGGACATCCAGGGGAAGAGGCAAAACACGAAACAGGGACAAGCACAATTCAGAGCGGGGACGGAATTAAAGGAAACTAAACCTGTATTCATTATATATTTGACACATTGATCTAAAGATCCTACACATGGATTGAAAGATCTAGCAACACTGGATTTAT
>NC_082383.1:6454770-6487270 GCF_031168955.1 Gadus macrocephalus | reverse complement strand
TGTGTGTGTGTGCTTGTATGTGTGTGTGTGTTTATTTGCATGTGTCTGTGTGTGTGTGTTTGTGTGTGTGTGTGTGTGTCTGTGTGTGTGCATGTGTAATCACATTGATACGTTGAAGTGTGTTTAAGCCCGCTGCTATGACTTTAACAGATGCAAAAAACCGAAGCGTTGTGTAACACATTCCTGATTCGCAGTCAGATCACGGCATATAAAAACACCAATGGTGCTTAATGATGATATTTGCGACTAAAGCCCTTGAGACATTATATCAGAAAGGCCATCTCTCACATTAATATTCCATTCCGACACAAGTAGTCAATGGGAAATGTTCTATCACCCTCAAGGAAACACTAATCATTTACATACATATTTGCCATTTTTATGTCCCTAAAACATGGCCGTCGCCAGCATGGCACCTTATCCCACTCTGGATATGTGTGGTTGGTGACTGCGGCTTGTTTGCCTTGCAGTGACATGGGCTTTAATGCGTGTAGGGGAGAGCTGTCAACCTGTGGGAATGGAATCCAATTAAACTCCATTTGCTGGCACATGAAAACCAAGTGACATAGTTGCCCCTGCCTAAAGCGCAAATCACCAGTTAAACAAAAATGTTAGGCAAACCCAACTCCCTGCACTTGAATATGTGTTTGTGTCCAAACAACAACAACAATAAAACAAAAACGGTATCATTAGCAAGAATGGGTGAGTTTACCGAGTCCCTTGTTTTAACCGTTATTTATAGCCTGTTGTCTGTTTGTCTGCTTCTTAAACGCCATGAAAAAAATAATAATTTGATTAGCAGGTTTCCCATTTAATCCGTGGCTATGAAGATGATGTCAACAGAAAGAAGCGCCACTCCTCTGAACGTTTTAAAGTGTGGGCAGGTCAACTCTTTGAACAGCGCGCAGTGCTAATCTTCCCCAGGTATACGCTCCACACAGACGTCGGGCGGCGTCGTCTATCGATTCCGCCAAAGTAGCCGGCAGCATAAAATATGTCTGACAAGTGGGAAGTGCTTGTCTGCTGCTATGCCGACGGTATGGAGAAATGCCAGCAAGGTGATTGGTTTTAAAGATAAGGTTGGAGAGGTGGAGCGGATCGTGCACGTGTTTTTGTGTGTTTGTGGGTGTATGTGTGTGTTTGAGTGTGTGTGTGTGTGTGTGTATGTGTGTGTGTGTGTGTGTGTGTTTGTGTGTGTTTGAGTGTGTGTGCGTTTGTTTGTGTGTGTGTGTGTAGGGGTGGGGGGGTGGGGGTGGGGTGGGGGGATGGAAGATGAAGCCCCCCTCTGGTGAATACCTTTTCATCAGCCTTCCAGCCTTAATGTAGCCCGGAGCAATCGACGCTGGAGACACCATGAAGGGTGGAGGGATGTGTTGGGTGAGGGGGTGGTGGTGGTGGTGGTGGGGTGTGGTGGTGTGGGGGGGGGGGGACACAGCGCCAGACCCTCTCTCATGTGTGCTGACATGATGGGATAATGAGCCGAACCTCCTGTCATACAGCGGATACACACAGGAATAACAAAGAGTCTCTCTCTCTCTCTCAATCCCTCTCTCAATCCCTCTCTCTCTCCCTCTCTTTTCTCTCTCTTGCTCTCTCTCTCTCTCTCTCTCTCTCTCTCTCTCTCTCTCTCTCTCTCTCTCTCTCTCATGCTCTCTCCCTGTCTCTCCTCTCCCCCTCTCTCTCCCTCTCTTTCCTTTGCTCTCTCTCCCTCTCTCTTTCTCTCTCCTCGCTCTCACTTTCTCTCTCTCTCTCTCTCTCTCTCTCTCTCTCTCTCTCTCGCTCTCTCTCTCTCTCTCTCCCTATCTCTCTCTCTACCTCTCTCCCACACTCTCTCTTCTTTCTACACATGGTACAGAGCTCAGAGGCTCTACGTCACACAGGAATACACGGTACATCAGCTCTACATCTCTTGTGCATCCCGCAACACGGCACGCCGAGGCAGGCTTCCGTTAACACACAGCGCACACCGGCACAACAGAGGCTACCTTTTTGTGCCAGTCTCTGCGGGTAAAAGAAAATCCAATAAAAAACTGAAATGCACGTCCGTGCGCACGGCCCCCGCCACACTCTCATCAGATCGAGAGGAGCGTCTCCCTCCCTCCTCCCTCCCACGGGAACGTCAGGATCCCATCATTTCCTGCTCTTGTCTGTCAAACACCCAGCTTCGCTCGGCGGGCGCTGTACTTTGTTTTTGATATTTCCCCATGCAGCGAGCCCCCCTGCCCGCCGCCCAAACCCAGGGAACATGCGGTACGTTGTTTCCTCAATGTTGGGGCAATATTGATTCAGGGGGACGTCAGGCTAATTAAAGACGATCTGTAAGGAGTGGCAGCTCGGGTGAAGGGGGAATATAATCACACTCCTTGTCTAATTCTTCGTCTTCTTTTCTTCATTAGGACTGGACGGGTAATAGCCCCCCGCGGCCTTCGCACCGAGCCCACCCTCCCCCCTCCCTTAATATTTTTTTGCACTTTGTCGCCGCTCTCCTTCAAATCTTCCCATTTCCTACTGTTCTGATCTGCTCTCGCCAGCTGCCGGAACCCCCGCCGGCTAGCTGTACCTGCCTGCTGCTTCTGGTTCCCCCCCCCCCCCCCCCTCCCCGCTCCACCAACCCCCCCCCCCCCCCCCCTCTCCACCTCCCCCCCCCCCCCCCCCCCCCCCTCCCCCCCTCCACCACCACCCCACACCCCAGGCCCCTCTCTCTGATGTTCCACTAAAATCCACTTAAGAAACCTGTTGCACTCCTACCAATGTATGATGAGCAGCCAATGACACTAACGGTTGCCCGCTTGCCCGGGGCAAGTAAAAAAAAAAATTTGGGCAAGTTGAGACTTTTTCTGGTAGCCCGAACGGGCAAGTGGATTTTGGGTGGATGTTAATATAAAGGCTATTTATTCAAATGTTTTTAGAAACTGCCGAACAACCTTTGGTTCCGCAAAATCACACAAAATAGAAGTATTTGCAATTGATCAGCGTCTTCTCTTCTCTCGGAAAGCAAGTTAACAGACACGCATCGCTTCAGTGCGAATATAGCCCCGCCTTCTGTCACTCACTCGCAGTGCGGTCTCTGGCAGTGATTCGTAGGTGTTAGCTAAAGGTTAGCCAACACAGCTAGCATCTCAAGTGCAGCGCCTCCGCGAACGGTCAGGTAGAAGGAAAATGGAGTAGTGATGGAGGAGTGCAGTTTGGAAGTACTTTGGATTGAGGCAAATTATCAAGGAAAGTCATATGCAAGAACATGGTTTTGAGTTTCATAACTGTGCACATCCACAGCAATAGCGATCTTTTTCACGAAATTGGACCCTCACAAACTACCGTTTGTGAGGGGTGACACTGTTGTTTTTTATTGGTCGTCATGAAAAAAAACATAAGGGGTAACACTGTTGTTTTTTATTGGTCGTCATGAAAAAAACCATAAGGGGTAACACTGTTGTTTTTTATTGGTCGTCATGAAAAAAAACATAAAGGGTAACACTGTTGTCTTTGTCAAATAAAATATAAGGGGTAACACTCGTTTTTTATTGGTCGTCATGAAAAAAAACATAAGGGGTAACACTGTCGATATTTATCAATTAAAACATAGGGGGTAACACTGTCGTTTTTATCAAATGAAACATAAGGGGCAACACTGTTATTTTTTATTGGTCGTCATGAAAAAAAACATAAGGGGTAACACTGTCGATATTTATCAATTAAAACATAGGGGGTAACACTGTCGTTTTCATCAAATGAAACATGAGGGGTGACACTGTCGTTTTTCTTTGGTTGTCATGAAAAAAAACATAAGGGGTAACACTGTTGTTTTTGTCAAATAGAATATAAGGGGTAACACTGTCGTTTTTATCAAATGAAACATGAGGGGTGACACTGTCGTTTTTTCTTTGGTCGTCATGAAAAAAACCATAAAGGGTAACACTGTTGTCTTTGTCAAATAAAATATAAGGGGTAACACTCTCGTTTTTTATTGGTTGTCATGAAAAAAAACAAAAGGGGTAACACTGTCGATATTTATCAATTAAAAAGTAAGGGGTAACACCGTCGTTTTTATCAAATGAAACATGAGGGGTGACACTGTCGTTTTTCTTTGGTCGTCATGAAAAAAACCATAAGGGGTAACACTCTTGTTTTTTATTGGTCGTCATGAAAAAAAACATAAGGGGTAACACTGTTGTTTTTTATTGGTCGTCATGAAAAAAACCATAAGGGGTAACACTGTTGTTTTTTATTGGTCGTCATGAAAAAAAACATAAAGGGTAACACTGTTGTCTTTGTCAAATAAAATATAAGGGGTAACACTCGTTTTTTATTGGTCGTCATGAAAAAAAACATAAGGGGTAACACTGTCGATATTTATCAATTAAAACATAGGGGGTAACACTGTCGTTTTTATCAAATGAAACATAAGGGGCAACACTGTTATTTTTTATTGGTCGTCATGAAAAAAAACATAAGGGGTAACACTGTCGATATTTATCAATTAAAACATAGGGGGTAACACTGTCGTTTTCATCAAATGAAACATGAGGGGTGACACTGTCGTTTTTCTTTGGTTGTCATGAAAAAAAACATAAGGGGTAACACTGTTGTTTTTGTCAAATAGAATATAAGGGGTAACACTGTCGTTTTTATCAAATGAAACATGAGGGGTGACACTGTCGTTTTTTCTTTGGTCGTCATGAAAAAAACCATAAAGGGTAACACTGTTGTCTTTGTCAAATAAAATATAAGGGGTAACACTCTCGTTTTTTATTGGTTGTCATGAAAAAAAACAAAAGGGGTAACACTGTCGATATTTATCAATTAAAAAGTAAGGGGTAACACCGTCGTTTTTATCAAATGAAACATGAGGGGTGACACTGTCGTTTTTCTTTGGTCGTCATGAAAAAAACCATAAGGGGTAACACTCTTGTTTTTTATTGGTCGTCATGAAAAAAAACATAAGGGGTAACACCGTTGTTTTTTATTGGTCGTCATGAAAAAAACCATAAGGGGTAACACTGTTGTTTTTTATTGGTTGTCATGAAAAAAAACAAAAGGGGTAACACTGTCGATATTTATCAATTAAAAAGTAAGGGGTAACACCGTCGTTTTTATCAAATGAAACATGAGGGGTGACACTGTCGTTTTTCTTTGGTCGTCATGAAAAAAACCATAAGGGGTAACACTCTTGTTTTTTATTGGTCGTCATGAAAAAAAACATAAGGGGTAACACTGTTGTTTTTTATTGGTCGTCATGAAAAAAACCATAAGGGGTAACACTGTTGTTTTTTATTGGTCGTCATGAAAAAAAACATAAAGGGTAACACTGTTGTCTTTGTCAAATAAAATATAAGGGGTAACACTCGTTTTTTATTGGTCGTCATGAAAAAAAACATAAGGGGTAACACTGTCGATATTTATCAATTAAAACATAGGGGGTAACACTGTCGTTTTTATCAAATGAAACATAAGGGGCAACACTGTTATTTTTTATTGGTCGTCATGAAAAAAAACATAAGGGGTAACACTGTCGATATTTATCAATTAAAACATAGGGGGTAACACTGTCGTTTTCATCAAATGAAACATGAGGGGTGACACTGTCGTTTTTCTTTGGTTGTCATGAAAAAAAACATAAGGGGTAACACTGTTGTTTTTGTCAAATAGAATATAAGGGGTAACACTGTCGTTTTTATCAAATGAAACATGAGGGGTGACACTGTCGTTTTTTCTTTGGTCGTCATGAAAAAAACCATAAAGGGTAACACTGTTGTCTTTGTCAAATAAAATATAAGGGGTAACACTCTCGTTTTTTATTGGTTGTCATGAAAAAAAACAAGAGGGGTAACACTGTCGATATTTATCAATTAAAAAGTAAGGGGTAACACCGTCGTTTTTATCAAATGAAACATGAGGGGTGACACTGTCGTTTTTCTTTGGTCGTCATGAAAAAAACCATAAGGGGTAACACTCTTGTTTTTTATTGGTCGTCATGAAAAAAAACATAAGGGGTAACACCGTTGTTTTTTATTGGTCGTCATGAAAAAAACCATAAGGGGTAACACTGTTGTTTTTTATTGGTCGTCATGAAAAAAAACATAAAGGGTAACACTGTTGTCTTTGTCAAATAAAATATAAGGGGTAACACTCTCGTTTTTTATTGGTCGTCATGAAAAAAAACATCAGGGGTAACACTGTCGATATTTATCAATTAAAAAGTAAGGGGTAACACCGTCGTTTTTATCAAATGAAACATGAGGGGTGACACTGTCGTTTTTCTTTGGTCGTCATGAAAAAAACCACAAGGGGTAACACTCTTGTTTTTTATTGGTCGTCATGAAAAAAAACATAAGGGGTAACACTGTTGTTTTTTATTGGTCGTCATGAAAAAAACCATAAGGGGTAACACTGTTGTTTTTTATTGGTCGTCATGAAAAAAAACATAAGGGGTAACACTGTTGTTTTTTATTGGTTGTCATGAAAAAAAACATAAAGGGTAACACTGTTGTCTTTGTCAAATAAAATATAAGGGGTAACACTCGTTTTTTATTGGTCGTCATGAAAAAAAACATAAGGGGTAACACTGTCGATATTTATCAATTAAAACATAGGGGGTAACACTGTCGTTTTCATCAAATGAAACATGAGTGGTGACACTGTCGTTTTTACCAAATGAAACATAAGGAGTGACACTGTTGTTTTTTATTGGTCGTCATGAAAAAAAACATAAGGGGTAACACTGTCGATATTTATCAAATAAAACATAGGGGGTAAGACTGTTGTTTTATATAACCTCAGACATAATTAAATTACATATCTCAGTGGGATGTGGAGAGAGCTGTGAGCTAACCCCCTGGAGACCGGGGTTCAAGTCCGCTTATTGTCGTCTGTTGGAAGACTCTTATCTCTATTTCATGTGAATTATAAAGTCAAGTATAACCTTTGTGATGACTTTAACCAGTGTCTTGGTGGTGCATTGTTAAATTCGGAGGTTAACACTCTAAACAGCGCATGATCGGATCCCCGCAAAAACGTTGATAGGGGTGCCACTGTTGTTATTTATTGGTCAACATGGAAAAAAACATGACGGGTAACTCTGTCCTTTTTATCAAATGAAACGTGAGGGGTAACACTGTCGTTTTTATCAAATGAAACATAAGGGGTAACACTGTCGTTTTTTATCGGTCGTCACTGAAAAAAACATAAGGGGTAACACTGTCGATATTTATCAAATAAAACATAGGGGGTGACACTGTCGTTTTTTATTGGTCGTCATGAAAAAAAACATAAAGGGTAACACTGTAGTCTTTGTCAAATAATATATAAGGGGTAACACTCTCGTTTTCTATTGGTCGTCATGAAAAAAAACATAAGGGGTAACACTGTCGATATTTATCAATTAAAAAGCAAGGGGTAACACCGTCGTTTTTATCAAATGAAACATGAGGGGTGACACTGTCGTTTTTCTTTGGTCGTCATGAAAAAAAACATAATGGGTAACACTGTCGTTTTTATCAAATGAAACATGAGGGGTAACACTGTCGTTTTTACCAAATGAAACATAAGGGGTGACACTGTTGTTTTTTATTGGTCGTCATGAAAAAAACCATAAGGGGTAACACTGTTGTTTTTTATTGATCGTCATGAAAAAACACATAAGGGGTAACACTGTTGTTATCGATTGGTCGTCATGAAAAAAAACATAAGGGGTAACACTGTCGTTTTTTATTGGTCGTCATGAAAAAAACCATAAGGGGTAACACTGTCGATATTTATCAATTAAAACATAGGGGGTAACACTGTCGTTTTTATCAAATGAAACCTCAGGGGTGACACTGTTGTTTTTTATTGGTCGTCATGAAAAAAAACATAAGGGGTAACACTGTTGTTTTTCTTTGGTCGTCATGAAAAAAAACATAAGGGGTAACACTGTTGTTTTTTATTGATCGTCATGAAAAAACACATAAGGGGTAACACTGTTGTTATCGATTGGTCGTCATGAAAAAAAACATAAGGGGTAACACTGTCGTTTTTTATTGGTCGTCATGAAAAAAACCATAAGGGGTAACACTGTCGATATTTATCAATTAAAACATAGGGGGTAACACTGTCGTTTTTATCAAATGAAACATAAGGGGTGACACTGTTGTTTTTTATTGGTCGTCATGAAAAAAAACATAAGGGGTAACACTGTTGTCTTTGTCAAATAAAATATAAGTCGTATTTTATTGTCGTATTTTATTGGTCGTCATGAAAAAAAGCATATTTCAAAAAATATAAAAAATTGTCCTTGTCAAATTAAATATTTTCATCAGTCATCATGGCAAAAAAACATAAGGGGTAACACTGTCGTTTTTATCAAATGAAACGTAAAGGGTAACACTGGCATCGTTTTTTATCTGTCGTCATGAAAAACCCATAAGGGGTAACACTGTCGAAATGTATCGAATAAAACATAGGGGGTAATGGTAATTAAACATTAAAACACCTGCGGTATATAGTCCAGTTCGGCTTATATACGTACACATAATTCAATTTATATGCTGCGGCTTATACTCCGGTGCGCCTTATAGTGCGGAAAATATGGTAGATATTACATGAAAGCTGAGCCTCCACTTAACAGTCCAAACCATATCATTCTGTGACTAAAACTCGCAAATAACAACTTAAGAAGAAACGTCCCCTTTTCTTTTAAAAACCAAAAATGAAGTATTACCTTTGTGATTTTTGTCCACAAAGTCGAAATAAGAAACCTTTCTATCGACTATCGACGAACGATGGATTCCATCGTCGATCGTCTCAAGTTGCCGATAAAAAGGCGATATTTTTTTTAAATAATTAACGTTTAATTATTTTTTTTATTTTTTTGCAAAACAGCGCTGTGGTAGCTGTTTTTACAACTTAAAAAGCCCCGCAAATTGTAATTGAAATTAACTGGAACTGGTGGAAAACATACTATGAACATACTATGTAGCACTGACCTGCCGTATTCACTCACTGCTGCGAGAGGAGAGAGGAGGGGCTCGAAACCTACCGGTCTACTCGCACGGCGAAATGACATCACACCCCGGTGCACCATTTTCGGGTCACAGCTGTGGTACATGAGCTGTGTTCGAAATTGTTCCCTATTCACTCACTCACTATTCCCTATAGTGTTCATGATATAATGCACTACATAGGGAACTAACAAACGAGAATTCGGACACTACGCTGAACATTTCTAAACGTCATTTGCGTTTAGTAAATGCGCCGGGTATTTGGGTGACACAGACAGATGCGCCCAGATCATGTAAACAAACCGGGCACTCTCGAGGAAAGCTGGAGGTTGTATTGATGTTGAATGTTACATTTCCATGAACAAGGTTTTTCTTATTCATTTAGAATGTTACATTTTCTATGTTAAATCCAAAATAAATTGTTGATATTTCTAAACGAAAGCCGGAGACTCCATCATTAAATGTATTCGTTTTCGCCGCTCGCTGTTATTCAGCTTCTTCTTCTCCTCCGGAAAAACACGACCGCATTGCATTGTGGTATATGGGAGTAACACGTAGGGAACATCATATGTACACTCAAATTTTGGGTACTTTAAGCGCACTATATAGGGCATGAAATTAACCAGTGAGAATTCGAACAACACTACAAAATGGCGAGCACTCTATATAGTGCACTATATCCGTGATAGGGAACGATTTCGAACACAGCTACGAGCTGTGTGTCATCAGCGTGTGTCATCATGACAGCGCCGCCGGCACCGACGTATCGCAACTTAAATCAGCGGAGGCTCACGCTGGTCCAAGGGGAAGTATTATTTAATTATTAATTATATATTATTAATTATTATTAATTATTATTATTATAAAATTATTATAAAGTTGCCCCCCCCGATAGTATCGACCATCGGCGATCGCTAGGGGGCGCTATCGGACGATGGAAAGTTGTAGACGATTGGCCAACCCTAGTGTCAAGTGTCAAAATTGTAAGATATCTACCTTTATATGTGTCTCATAGGAAGACAGCGCTCCCAACTGATAACGACCAACAGATAATTATTTCAGGTGGAAATGTTATCTTCCACTTATGCTGTGTTCCATGGCTTTATTCACTTTAACCAAGTATTATCCCCATTGAATATTTCACTTGCACAACAATCTTTCTTTTGGCACAAAGATGACATTATCGCCCTTGCAGTTGCTGAGATATACTCTATTTACTTTGGGTATGTTCTTTCCTGAAAAAAACTTTTCCCCTGATATCGAAAGTGGTATAGAATATCGATATTTTTCCAGGTATAGTGTCGAAGTTAGAAAACCCAGTATTGTGACTGACAACACTACTAGAAACGCGATTGTGATTATTCAGTTAGAGCTACAAGAAACTTGAAAGTTAAAAAATACATATCTTTGCTACTACCTCTGACATTTAGTTATGTACATTTGCATAAAATCATGCAGGTCTACATATAACTTGGCGATAGCTTTCATAGGTTGCAACGGTGGACTGAAATCACTTCATGGCACGATGTGACCGCTCGATAAATAAGGAAACAAAGAGAAGTTTGTTATTTTTTAAATACAACATGTGTGGAAGCTAACATTCAGCTTCAGTCTGAGCTAGGATGATTTTTCTGAGCCCCCCCAAAACCAGGCCGGGTGCCTGGCAAAAAGAGGCCCGTTCATGATTCTGATTATAATTTGGGCAAGTGAACATTACATTCGGGCAAGTTGAACCTGACCTGTACTTGCCCGATAGGTACTTGCCCGATAGGCACGTGCTTTTGAAACCTTAGTGTCAACCCTAGATGCGTCACGGCCCTACCCAAGTCTGTTCCCCAAAGCCTCGGCCTACATATACCTCTGCAGGCCTATGCATTTACAAATCGATCTATACTGACACATAAACCCGATCAAAGGTTCTGGGTTCTAACCCCATCGTCAGACGTCTACCCTTGACGCATCCTTGAGCAACCTTAACCCTGCCTGCGTTATGATGACAGGAATCCGATTTTCCTGTTTTGTATTTTGTGTGTGCTAAATTATTGAATCAGAAAATGATTCATGAAAAAGAAAAAAAGAATGAAAAAGTACCAACACATAGAGTACATTGAAACAAACATGCGTGTGATGAGTCACGCCAGTACCAGCCTGGTTGTGTAGGCTTTTTGGTGCGGTCTAACAGGGGGGGTGGGCTGAACGGCCACCTGTGAGTTCTGCAGAATAACAGGACGGCCGTGGGCCTGGCCTCTTCCGCAGCAATACACATTCAATTCGATTGATAAATGAATTATAATGACAGCACTGACTATGCATGTTGGTACGTTCACCTAGTGTTTGTGTGTATTGATGCCAGTTGTTTGTCTTTGTTTTATAAGGGGTCCTGCGAAAAACGTAGGAACCCTATTATGTTCAGTAGTTTTATTTTGTTTGGTTTTGTGCATGTAGATGTGCTAAGGGTGTGTGTTTTTTTCTTTTGAGTGTTTGTTTTGTGTTTCCTCTGAGCACAACGCGCGACAGAGTGCTCAACACTTAGAGGTTGCCTCGTCGCTGCCTCTACGTCCGCCCACACACACACACACACACACACACACACACACACACACACACACACACACACACACACACACACACACACACACACACACGTACGTACACGTTTTCGCACACGCACACAGTACAGTTTACACCGTTTTGAAGTTCACAGATGCAAGCACATTGCCAAGGATATTAGTCAGGGGCTGCTAGAGCGAAAGGTTGGCTTCTTTAAAGTTACAGCAGATTTACTATGGAGGTCTTTGAACTGGGTGGCTCCTCATGCATATTTATGGCCCCGCCATTATACCAAAGAAAAAGAGGGACAGTGAAAAGTGTTGTAACTGAGACCCCCTTAATACCAAAAGCTTCGAAAGCATCCTTTGCTTTTATGCTCAGATGCCGGCGCATCGAATCAAAGGGCATAATAGCACGCTCATTTTATTAATCTAATGCGGCACAACTTTCAAAATGGCAAACAAACACACTCCAGCGGAGATAGACTCACACACCCATACCTCATAACCTGCAATATGTCCTGCCTGTGTGTACGCATAGACAGTATGATGCGGTGCTTTCGAATCAGACCGCATTATGGCATCTAAGTACACACCCCACCCACCCACCCGCCCTTCTTCCACTTCCCCTTCTCCCCCTCCAGTTGTCTTCACCCTCCCAAGATGTAATATCCTTGTCAGAGGACTCTGCAACCTTCCCACCAACCCCCGCCCCCACCATCCCCTCCACCACCCCCTCCACCACCCCCTCCACCACCCCCTCCACCACCCCCTCCTCCTCAACCTCCTCCACCACCTCCTCCAGTGCGGGGGGGCTGCACAGAACAGTGGTCCTGCCAGCCTGTTTGATATGCAGCAGTGCTGGATACCTATCGAGCACCTCCCTGCCTTTTGACGAGAGCCTTTAAGACTTGAGGGGTGGTGTGGGAGAGAGAGAGAGAGAGAGAGAGAGAGAGAGAGAGAGAGAGAGAGAGAGAGAGAGAGAGAGAGAGAGAGAGAGAGGGCGAGACAGAGAGAGAGAGAGAGAGACAGAGAGAGAGAGAGAGAGAGAGAGAGAGAGAGAGAGAGAGAGAGAGAGAGAGAGAGAGAGAGAGAGAGAGAGAGGGCGAGAGCATGTAGCTCATCAATGGCCCCAGCAGAGTGGATGACACAGTGGCGTGCAGAAAATGGCATCGATTTAACGCGTGCTGCGCGGCGCTCGCAGGTCCCGCGCCGGCCGTAAAATAAAAGCGTGCCGATTGACTTTGCTTTCGACATGGGAGGGGGACCCCCACCCTGTCATACTCACCGTGCCAGGTGATGAGGACAGAGAGAGAGAGAGAGAGAGAGAGAGAGAGAGAGAGAGAGAGAGAGAGAGAGAGGAAGAAAGGTGAGCATAGGAAGTAAGAGAGAGAGAGGCACCCGTAGACTCAAAGCATGGAAAGGTAGCGTGAAAAAGAATTGTGTGACTGTGTGCGTGTGTTGGTGTGCATGTGTGTGTGTGTGTGTGTGTGTGTGTGTTTACTTTTGTGGTTGCGAATGTGTGTGCCAATATGGATGCGCCAATACGAGTTTAAAACGTCACACAAGCCACAGAATAATTCAAAAAGACAAGGACTGCCACCGTGAGAGAGACAACTTCCAGAGGAATCATTTTCAAATTAAATGTCCCGTACTGCTTCAGTCGCCTTCCATTTTTCTCATTCAGGTGTCACCAGCTGATAGTACTCTCAATTCCCACTCATGACTGTTACTCAGTTTGGGGAGCCTTTAATATAACAGCTTCTACCAGCGACAATGAAAGCCCTGCCCGCTAAACGAAATTGTATATCCAGGCAGAGAGTTGGACAAAAAAACTGAAAGATCAACTTAAAAAGAAAAGAAAATGGGCATTGAAACAGAACTCAGCGTCAGTCAGTCAGTCAGTCAGGCAGTCATTCGGGCAGTCGATGCCACTGCGCACTTCTCTCTGATATGAAAATGTATGTTTGGACCATAAAAGGTGGAGCAATATAACAAAAGCACTCAGGTGTGATCGGGCCCAGTTTCCCCTTTTCTGTCAGCTCACGAAAGCTTTTGTGCCAGTGAGGGAGAGAGAGAGACAGCGGGAGAGAGAGAGACAGAGAGACAGCCAGAGAGAGAGAGAGAGAGAGAGAGAGAGAGAGAGAGAGAGAGAGAGAGAGAGAGAGAGAGAGAGAGAGAGCGAGAGAGAGATGCAAAGAGTAGAAAAAAGATAGAGAGAGAGACAAAGAGAGGGAGATAGCGAGGGAGAGAGAGAGAGACAGAGAGAGGGAGATAGCGAGGGAGAGAGAGAGAAAGGGTGAGAGAGGGAGAGAGAGAGGGTGAGAGAGAGAGACAGAGAGAGGGAGAGAGAGAGGGTGAGAGAGAGAGACAGACAGAGAGAAAGAGAGAGAGAGGGAGAGAGAGAGGGTGAGAGAGAGAGACAGACAGAGAGAAAAAGCCAGGCTCAGGGCGCAACAGCCATATTTATATTCCGATCTTCTACGCAGAAGCCCACATTGCCAGGCTCATAAAAGATTCATCGAGCAGGGAAATGCAAGGTCGTGGCGAGGAAAAAAAATTGGTCAGGAGGTGTGAACCTCCTGCGCCAAAACTCACCACCAAACCACCAATGCATCCTGTCGCCCAGGAATAATAAATAGACAGAAAATACATTCAGGTGAACTTGAAGGCCTCCCTAAAAAGCTCCTACCTTCTCTAAGGTGTGTCTCTCTCTCTCTCTTTCTCTCTCCCTCCCTCTCCCTCCCTCTCTGTCTCACCTTCTCTGTCTCTCTCACTCTTTCTCTCTGTCCCTCTCTCTCGCTCTCTCTTACTCTTTCTTGCTCTCTCTCCCTCCCTCCCTCCCTCCCTCCCTCCCTCTCTCTCTCTCTCTCTCTCTCAGACCATGAAGACCACTCACTGGTGTTGTGTCTGGGATGTGGACCAGATGACCGCACACGTCCGCTACAATTAGCATCTGTCGCGTACGCCGAGCAGAGCCGAGCCTTTATATACTGCCATGTTTGTTGATATTGATTCCCTCCCCCCGTGTTTACCTCTTTGTTTCTTTTGCTGACATGTCTGTAAGCTAGAGGACGAGGAGGAGGGTAGGATAGCGTGAGGGAGACAGAGAGAGGGAGAGAGAAGGGGCGAGAGAGACAGAGTCAGAGAGAAGGAGAAGGGGCGAGAGAGAGAGGAAAAGGGAGGGAGAACACAAAATAAGGGTGTGTGAAGGAAGACGAGACAGAGGTAAACAGGAAGAGAGAGGGAGAGTTCATGTGTGTGTGTTTGTGTGTGTATGTGTGAGTGTGCGTGTGCGTGTCCGGATGTGTGTGCTCGAGTGTGTGTGTGTTTGTGTGTGTATGATTGTGTGTGTGTGTGTGTGTGTGTGTGTGTGTGTGTGTGTGTGTGTGTGTGTGTGTGTGTGTGTGTGTGTGTGTGTGTGTGTGTGTGCGCGCATGTGTGTGCGCGCATGTGTGTGCGCAGGGATCTAGGTGTTGTCAGAGACATGTCAGTCTTGCTTAGAGTCAGAGGCAGAAACCTCTGGGAGCTCTTCCCCCCTCAGGCACAATTGCAGAGAAGGAGAGAAAGAAAAGGGCTGACAATATGATATAAGGCTGATAGTCGCACCAGTCCCACTCAAGGCTTCCCCTGCTGCTGGCCACAGGGGTAATACTGTACACTTGCAGGCTTATTAACGTGATTAGCATTTTTTTTATGATTCCAGAGGCCAGGATTACGGTTCAGAGTTCAGTTCCGTTTTTATTATTCAAAGGATAATGACACGACTTTGTCTTTCTTGTTTTCAATACTCCAGAGTGGACAGGCTTACATGGACAGCTGCTGATTGACTGCCAAGTCAAATGTGTGTGTGTGTGTGTGTGTGTGTGTGTGTGTGTGTGTGTGTGTGTGTGTGTGTGTGTGTGTGTGTGTGTGTGTGTGTGTGTGTGTGTGTGTGTGTGTGTGTTTGTTCGCGTGTGTTTGTGTGTGTGTCTGTGAGTGTGTTGATGTGTGTATCTATGTGTCTGTGCGTATTCACATGTGTGTGTGTGTGTGTTTGTGTATGTGTGTGTGTGTGTATTTTGTGTGTGAGTGTGTGTGTCTATATGTGTGTGTATGCGTGTGTGTGTGTGTGTGTGTGTGTGGTTGTGTGTGTGTGTGTGTGTCTGTGGTTGGTGTGTGTGTGTGTGTGTGTGTGTTTATGAGGGAGCTCTGACATTTGTATGCAGCGCTCGGTCCTTGAAGACATTGGAGACCTTTCCCTAATCCCAATGAGTGACCGCCCCAGAGAGATAGACAGCCATGTCACGGAAATGCTAATGGTCATCAGAAGCCAATATGTCTGTGTGTCCCTCCCTCAAACAAATTAATAACGAATGGACCGGAGACATCCATGAAGAGAACAGAGTACCTTGATGAGGCCAATAGAACATGGCTTTGGAACTCCCTCCCCCCACACATAAGACAGTCAGTTTTTTCCAAGATTTTATACTCGTACTTTGGTTGACCCTGGTTGACTTGAAAGGCGCCTCAAAATTAAATGTGTTATTATTATTATTATTACGGACTACATGGAATTAAGAACAGGTGATGACACAGATTAGCATAACTGCATGGCGTAGCATTGGCACTCAAGGTAAGAAACTTTGTTGTCAACGCAACGAGATTACGAAGGCACTCCCTGATATTAAAAACACTTTAGAAAGAACAATATGAAAACAACAGTGGTACTCAAAGAGCCACCGGTGTAATAATAGACAATACATAATTAGCAGCTTACAATCTAACAATAACATGGTAGAGGGTTCAGTCGGTTTCGGGGGAATGGTATATGTGTATAGGTGTGTTGTTTGTATGTGTGTGTGCTTCAGTGTATGGGTGCGTTTGTGTGTGTTTTAGTGAGTGTATGGGTGCATTTATGTGTGTGCCGTGTTGTAGTGGATGCATGTGTGTGTTTGTGTGTGTGTGTGTGTATGGCTGCATTAGTGTTGAAGAGGATTTATGGGTGTGTTTGTGTGTGTGTTGTAGTTGGTGTATGGGTGCGTTGTGTGTTCTGGTTGTAGTTGGTGTATGGGTGCGTTTGTGTGTGTGTGTGTGTGTTTTAAGTTGTGCGCTGTTGAAGGGGTGCGTTTGTGTGTGATTTAGTGTGTGCATGGTTGCGTTTGTTTGTGTTGTAAAGGATGTATGGGTGTGTTTGTATGTGTGCATTAGTGGATGTATTTGTGTGTTTGTGTGTGTTGTCGTGGGTGTATGTGTGCGTTTGTGTGTGTGTCTTAGTGTGTGTATTGATGTGTTTGTGTGTCTTTTGTAGTATTGGGCGCATGGGTGCGTTTGTGTGTGTGTTGCAATGTGTCTATGGGTGGGATTGTGTGTGGGTTTTAGTGGGTTTATTGATGTGATTGTGTGTGTGTGTGTGTAGTAGTAGTGGGTGTATGGGTGCGTTTGTGCGTGTGTGTTGCAGTGTATGTATTTGTGTGTTGGTGTGTATGTTTTAGTGGGTGTATGGGGGTGTTTATGTGTGTGTTGTAATGGATGTAATAGTGTGTGTGTGTGTGTGTGTGTGTGTGTGTGTGTGTGTGTGTGTGTGTGTGTGTGTGTGTGTGTGTGTGATTATGGGTCAGGGAGGAGGGTTGGTGTCAGGCCATGTTCAACAATTTGACAACTATGGGGAAGAAGCTGTTTTTCAGTCTTGTGGTGCGTGCACACATTAGCATAGCATATGTATAATACATAGAAAGTAATGGCAGCCCGGGCAAACGATCATAGCCACACCCAACGCACCCACCCCCCCCCCATCCCCTGGGAACTTTTTAGGGCAAAGATCTCGTGCAGTTCCTCTCAACAGAGTGTTCCCTACAGTGCCGTCCAATCAGCGCTTGCTGCCTACATTTTTGGCACCTCCCTGAGTTACTGGTGGTACTTAAAATCATTCACCTATCTTTTTTTCCCTGGGCTACCACACAGCCAACTGACCGCCACGAACACTGCCCCCAGCACACAATAATATCACTCTCTGTGTGTGTGCGTGTGTGTGTTCGTGTGTGTGTGTGTGTGTGTTCGTGTGTGTCACGTTAAGACAGTGACCCAGAAACAGGAGCGATCAATGCAAGCAAAGCCCGAGCTGCACATTAATGGCGGCACACAGACACAGCCGACCCTCTTCATGGTTGGTCTCCTCACGCACAACATAGACACACACACGCACTCAGACACGTAAGGCACAGGCACAAACGTGCACACCCCCACACACACATGCTGAAAAAGAGTGTATACACACAGCCACACATGCATAAACACACGCAGACACACACACACACACACACACACACACACACACACACACACACACACACACACACACACACACACACACACACACACACACACACACACATAAATCCATACGCATGTGTGCACACAGGGATCTGCTCAAAAACATACCAATACACACACATTTACACCAATAAATTGCACAAACACACAATGCACAGCGATACACTGACACACACGCACGGAAACACTCTCTCTCTCTGATGGAGGGGAGGCGGGCTACATGAAAGCACATTGGGGATTGTGCATGAGAGAGTGGGGAGCCAACAGTGGGGCTGTTCAATAGCTCTCAGTTGTCCTACACACATCCTTCAGCACATCTCTTTTACGGTGCGGGTCTCTTTGCGCTGAATGAGCCCCATACAACACAATTGCATGATGGGGAGTATATCGCTCTACTGTAATAACCAGTGACACGCGCACATGCTATTCAAGAGGGCCATTGAAGCGACGATGAAACGAAGCAGCAATGCACACTTTGTCGGCCTGTTTGTCTCTCAGGATGAACTGTTATTCTTGTGTTATGTAAATGAACGGGGGGGGGGAAATGGGGCGGAATAAGGAACCGCTGATTTGACTGCCACAGTTGTGCACGTTGGTTATAGTGCAGCATGCGCGGGTTATAGGGCCTTAACACAGGGCTAGGGAAGTCTCGTCTAGTGGTTAGGGTGTTTCACACCAAAGCCAAAAGATTTCGGGTTCAATCCCCGATGTCCAAGGTCAACCTGTGGGTACCCTTCGGGCAGGGCGCCCCTAACGCCTCGTTTCCACACACGGATGTTTTTCGTATCCGTGCTTCCGTAAATTTACTGAAGGAGTCGCTAGTGTTTTACGTACGGACATGAATTTATTTACGGACAAAAGATGGGGGAGCGTATGATAATGGCCGTTTTTAGGAGACCGGTACTTTGGAACATGGGGATCGACATATACAGAGATAAAAACAAAACCAACCAGGCTTGGAAAGAGATCGGCGAGGAGTTTGGCCTGCCAGGTACTTACATGTTTTGTGAAAAACATAAAAACTTTCATACGGTATCTCCGTAAAACGACGGCGAAGGTTACATTTTTTGAACGTATATTACGGACATACCGGACAGAAATTTTACGGAGGGGAGGAGTCTCGGAGGAAAAACGGACATTACGGAGAATCACATAGGAATGAATGGACTTTCGGTCGGAGACGGTTGGATCGCATACGAGAATGTACGTATGTGGAAACGAGGCGTAAGCCCTACCTGCTCCTCACTGTATCTGTATCGGTATTTAATGAAGGTGGCTTTTGATACAAGTGGGTGGCGATCATAATAAACAAAAAACGAAGTACAAACGATTGACAGGAGTATTGAATACAACGCATGACTGTAAAAATATGCCTAACTATATAACCATCAGGGTATAATATCAATATAACCAAAGAAAATCAAGCCACAAAATGTGGCAACATTTGAAACTATTTAATCCAATGTTGGATAGATGGTAGATGCAGTATGTGCTATGGATGATTGGACAGGATGCTCTTGAACCAACAGAAGGCACGCTGGGCGGGGTAAAGGCAGGAGTCTGTGTGGAGGGGATGAGGAGGAGAGGGAGCTGTTGCGCGGGTCCTCAACGATACACCGGAAGATTTACAGCCTGAGCTAGGGCGTTTCATTTGTTTAATTCCCTGCGCGGAAGTCAGGCTGCCGCCTGGCAGAGAACATTCCGCCTCCCGGTGACCTTCACTCCCGAGAGCGATGGATCGACACTCCCGCTCGTGTCCCCACTCCGTTCCCAACTGCCACCGACTGACTACACATTCACCGGGCGCTTTAGTACAATGCGACGGGATCTAAATTGGCGGGGATCATCAAGAGTGAAACTCGACAGTTTTTGGCAGCAGGGGAGGGGGGGTAAGAAATTGAACCGTTGACACACTTGATGCTTGCAGTCGCGTCTCGGTTGAAGAGGTTTGCGTCAAAGTGGGTTTTGCTCTGGGAGTGTAAGAAGCAAGAGTTGTACCTGCTATTTAGCCTAGCGGCAGCCGGTATGGGTGGTTTATTCCTGATCACGCCCCTTCAGTCTAATTGGACAAGCCCCATGAAAAAGGATTGTTTTCCCGATGACAGGTCACCAGGTGGTTAAAGCTCTCCTCTCGGGTTGGACTTAGGCCAACCCTGTTCTTTGTGTGACTGTGTGCGTGTCACGCTTCGGGCCTGGGGTCTCAGCCTGCCCTTATAACTGCCCTTTCAGGTGGACAGTGTCCAGTTGGTTCTAATATCTGGTCAGATGTGAAATCTGTTGTCTGTTTGGCTGTTGCTGTGTCCATGCCAGCGATACACTGACTGAACGCCAAATTTGGCAATAAAACACTTGGGATGACTTCTGCTTTTATAGGGTTATCCGTTAATTCAAATGGCTTATGTGCCTGGATGCTCAAAGCTATTCATTAAAGCACTTGATATTTAAATTTGTTTTATACATAATAAAAGATATATGAATATAGTGTGGGATTCAGACCTCAGACCTTCAGACCTTACTTTACTTTCAAATTCCTCATTCTGTCTTTGAACAATCAACCTTCACGTTTAACACAGTCCAGGAAGACATGGTGACCTGTATCGATAACTAAATAGTAGTGTTGAGTTGATTGGTTTACCTTACACCCTGATCAAATAAAGTAATTGAGAAAAGAAGTTCATTGGTTTGCAGCCCTTGAAGTTGTTGATGTGAGATATCTGTCATGTTAGATTTCATAGATATAAACAATGAAGCAAAACACATCGCTATTCATTGTTGACTACACCGAACCTCACCCACACATCACACACACACACACACACACACACACACACACACACACACACACACACACACACACACACACACACACACACACACACACACACACACACACACACACACACACTCACAGGAAATACTTTCTAATAGTGAATGTTCCTGCGTTTATTAGCCCTTTTATAGACACTGTCGCCATTCAAAGTGACATGTTATGTCTTCATTCATACACACACAGGTCGCAACATTGGCGTCAAGCAGCGGTCTGTTGGAAGCTCCTGGCTCCTTATACCTTTAAGCAGGAAGAGGAGGTGTGGAAGATCGAACTCGCAGCGCTTCACTTGTCAGACAATGAGATGTACCTCAGGAGCTACTGAGCAGACTCTGAATTTCTACCTCGGAAGGCACTGTTTAAAATTCTCTGCATTCCCCTCGTATCTAATAATGTTAGAGACATATCATTGCAGGGAAACCGCAAATGCGTATTGCGAGATGTTTCTCATAAGTCCAACTTATAAATGTCATAGAATTTTGTCTACCATTTGTATTCCAAGGCATTATTTCCTGTGTATCGGTCTGTTGTCTGACTGCATGGCGCCAGTCGGATTAATGTGAATCATGGCGTCTGCAGACTCTGATTATCAATTGGTTATGAATTTCAATTTTTTACCTATTAAAACTCAACAAACTCAATTATGCCAGATAGTCAAGCTGCACTTTCCACTTCAAAAGAGTGAATATTTTTCCATCTGTGTTCATATACAGTGTTCAAACAACATATGGGTATTTAATCGACAATTAGCAGGTAGTCGTTGGGCTTCTTGATCAGGGATGCTTTCAGGTGCACTGCAGACATTGAGGTTTGAACCAAGAACCTTCCAGCGGAACATGTTTATGTTACTGGGTGCACGACCTGTTTTCTCCAACAGGGTTAGGAGAAGATAATCTAACGCCCACACGGGTGTCTACTTCCAACAGTCGCAGTGTTGCAGACGCGTTTTATTCTTTGAAGAAATACAACTGGTTGTAAAAATGAATGAATGCACAAATAACCACAGGTGAGTTTGTGCCTGTGTTTATTCAGCAGAGTAAACACTGACTTTGCTCGACTAAAAATATATTCTTTCCTCTTTTTAGATGACATTTGTTTTTATACAAACTAACCATTTTTATCCATCAAGTTTTGCTGACATATTCTGCAGGTGCCAGAACTCCAAGGACGAAACAGTCGAGAGTTTTTTAAACCTCCACTTGCCTCAGATGTCTTTGAGTTAATTAAAATGGTTATTAATATGGCTATTATGGTTAATGTGTGCCGCTGTTCATCTGAAAAACGGCAATAATAGTAAACAGAAAACACTTTCAGAGTGGGTCCCAGCGCTCATTCATGCAGGATTCAGAAAATGGTGCAGTTTTAAACTGGACACTACAAAAGGACAAACACTCACTTACATGCACACGCACACAAAAAACTTGTGCACACACAGAACTGCCCCCCATTGGTTTTACTGTAAAAGAAATTACATTGTGGGCCCACACACACTCGCCCCCCCCCCCCCCCACACACACACACACACACAACACACACACCGTTTTTTAAACAGCATAATTGGTATACATATATAGAATCAATTATATAGCATGATTGAATTTTTATGTAAATTGTACTTTAATTGTTATTTCATTTTCTCCTCTATAAATAGCACCCTATTGCACTTTAGTCATACCTTTTCACTCTTATTTTCGTAATTAAAATTATCATGCAACTTCAGAATTGATTGTGTAGCAAAGTCAAAGCCGTCAATACATTTGACTGCTAGTTGTATGACTTTGTATGTGACAAAGAAAACTTCTACTTGAACTTGAATATGCATTCACACTCAAACACAAAAGCAACACCACAACACAACTACACAAATGGACACTTACACACACTCACACATGGACGCTTATTGTGTACATTTGTACAATACATGTCATACAAAGGCTGATGCACACACCCACATGCACACACACACGCACACACACACACACACACACACACACCCACACCTAGCACAACAAAGCCTTGTGTGCCAAGGTCAAGCAGGTGCCCATCTGTATCAGTGGCAAAACACAACCCCTGGGCATTGTGGGCACTTAGCAAACACACGCAGCGAATAGCCAAGTGTATCCGTCTCATTACAGCCCTCTGAATATTTCATACAGCCCGCGCGCCAAGACGTGTGCGCCTGCCTGTGGCTGTGTGTGTGTGTGTGTGTGTGTGTGTGTGTGTGTGTGTGTGTGTGTGTGTGTGTGTGTGTGTGTGTTTAAACATGCTTTGGATACATCAACTTCACCACATTGGAGGGAAGGTGTCGTGTTCATTGCTAAGGATACGACACAGTTAATCAATTCTTTATGTTTGCATTGAAATGTTGGGGAATGGCTGGGCCAATTTACACACACATATAGAGATATAGATATACATAAACATAGTCATACATATCTCAGTGTTATGAATATTGAATGCAAACATTTAATTTGAATGCTGCTCCACCAAGACCAATGATCATCATCGCTGCGAGGCTGCAGGATGTGTTCATCAACAAAGATGTCAGTTTGCGCGCCACGCCACTGTGTCATTTCTTCAGGATGACATCTTACACCAAACACCCAAATCTTATGATTGCCCCGGAAACAAGGGGGCGGCTCCTGTTCTTCCTTCATCCCACATATCCGTGGTTGGACGATGTGTTGTACAGTGCTGTACTCATACAACACAAGACTACTACGACTCTAGACACGTTAAAAATTTTTTGGGGGGGGGGGGGGTATAAGAGACACCCTAACTTGCTGCCCTGCATCAAGGATGTTATCTACTTAGACCATTCAGGCTTTATGAAGGACATGCCCCAAAAACAGAGAAAAATTTATTAGTTAAAGGTAAACTTAAAGTCTCAGTTGACTAGAGAGATAGTGAGATAGATTGGGAGATGGAGCATAGCAGATCACACGTTGACGTTGTATTATCAATGGGCATGATATAGGCCAGATACGACGATTAGCCTACTGTTGCGGCGAAAAAGCATAAGCATTCGTTAGACTAATTGGGGACGTTGGCTATACAAGCAAACGTTATTAATGAAAACCTATCAAGAGGTTATTACAACAACAAAAAGCCCAAATGGTTGGCATCAAGAGTCTGTGGTTTGGCGAGGCGCTGACTGTCCGTGGTGCTGAAGTGAGTCACTGTCTGGGAACGTTTTCTTCATAGCTATACATTTAGGTAATTTATCGGAACGTAATGGCTACAATGAATAGTAATATCTTAAGAGTCTAGCCACTAGTCATATCCCGGACTGTATAGGCATATCAATATCAGTCCGGGGGGATTGCATGCTTTCAGATACTTCATGACATGACAATATGCAACGGACCTGCAAGGCATGTAACCTGCGAGATCAAATGTTTCGTTTTCTCTTGAGGAAAATCAACAAAAAGACATAGCCTTCCTGGATCATACACTAATGCACCGTCTCTTTTCACTTCAATTTAACAAGTGGCACATCAGAGCTTGTCATCTCTAGACCGACACTCATGTCGTCTGAAATGGCTCCACGCAGGGCTGCACGCAACGACGCCCCGGATTGCGACTCATTAGGGAGAGTACCCCGCCTAATAATAAGGACACAACTCGCAAAATAAATTGCCAATCAAAACCCATCCAGCCCGAGCCCTTGTGCTCGTGTCTGAGTCTGAAGATCCTCGAGCCATAATGGATCACATCCCCTCCTGAACTTTCTCCTTTTTTGTGGTCCAACATTACGCAGCGTGGACTACGATAAAGGCTACAATAGATTGAGAGGGAACGTATTTCGTTGAAGTGTTTATTTTATGACTTGAAATTTGAAAAAGGCACTTTTTTTTCTTTCTTCGCTCTCAAACATCAAGTATAGACATTAGTTCGTAGTCAGACGATACCACAAACAAACCCTGCGGACTGTAGGTCAACGTCGCTTTACGAACTTTTTTCCAGAATGCTTATTCATAGCGTGCACGTGCTGGCGGTGGCCGCGGGTCTTACCTGGCAGCAGGGCACGACGGCTAACATCACCAGTAGGAACATGGCACTGAAGAGATGCATTGTAGTTGGAATGACAGCGTCCCACTTGATCCCACAAATGTGTTGCTTGTCTCTGCTTTTCTCTCCCCCCGCGGGTCCTTTTATTGGCTCGACTTCTTCAGATAGATGGTGATGTTGTTCGATATTCCTCTGCTGCTCGGCCGGGTGTGCAACACAACCAACCTCATCACCAGCCAGTGCACTGGGTTAATTCTACACACGGACGCAGATCAGCCCCTTTTTTTTTGGCTTGATAAAAAAATTACCAGCTTTGTCCTTTTTTAGAGTCGCATTAAACGTTTAGTGGGAAAGATCTAGGCAAACTCACTCGCGAGGGTCCTCTGCTTGACCAGAAAATAGGAACGAAAGGTTAAAAAAAGATATAGGGAGCCGTTGTGTATCCTTCAAATCGCTATTCAGCGAGAAAATGCAGGAGTCAGAGGTTGGAAGGTGAATGCTGTGCTTGCAACGCGCCGTCGCTAGGAGCAGCACGCATACGATTCAAAGAAGTACCGCTCCACGATGCAGCCAAGCTCATTCGTGCGCAGTCGCGCGCACGTGTGTGCGTGTATGTGTGTGTGTGTGTGTGTGTGTGTGTGTGTGTGAGAGAGAGAGAGAGAGAGAGAGAGAGAGAGAGAGAGAGAGAGAGAGAGAGAGAGAGAGAGAGAGAGAGAGAGAGAGAGAGAGAGAGAGAGAGAGAGAGAGAGAGAGAGGGGATGGTGGTGGTGGTGGTGTTCGACTGATCAGAGACCGAGAGAAGATAAAGACAGATACAGTGGAAGGTGACAGTTTCTATTTTTTTTAACCTCACAATTTCGATTTCCGGTAGAGGGACTAATCCCAGTGACGGGGATGGGTTGACATTTAGCATGATGTTTGTGTGTTAACAAGTGATGAATGCGTCAGATAGCTGTGTCTGTGCATTGTAACAGATTCATTCACTGATTGCGAAACCACATGAATAACATCAATTCATAAAATTCCAATTAAAATGTACAATGCAGATGAGCTTTCAGGGGTCTCGAGAAGATTATTATTGTTCTGATAATGGCAGGAGATAATGAATGTCATTAGCCAATGGGATAATTAAATCACTGTAAAGAATTTCAATGCAGCTTCTTTTCAGACCTAGTGTATTGGGATCAGAGCATTATGATGTTTTCTGTATAATAGGTTTGTTTGTTTGTTTGTTTTGTGTGTGTGTGTGTGTGTGTGTGTGTGTGTGTGTGTGTGTGTGTGTGTGTGTGTGTGTGTGTGTGTGTGTGTGTGTGTGTGTGTGTGTGTGTGTGTGTGTGTGTGTGTGTGTGTGTAAGAGTGTATATCAATGTGTGTGTGTATGCGTATGTGTGTGTGTATGCGTATGTGTGTGTCTGTGTGATCTGCATGTGTGTGAACTTTTGCTAACCTCTAGCCATTAGAATGCTGCATTACAGGTTGTGTCTGTGTGTGTCTGTGTATTTCCATGTGTTTGTGTGTGTGTTTGTGTCTGTGCTGGCTTATGATTCTCTTGCCTCTTTGACAAGTTCAGTCTGTTGCCCCTGGCAGTCCTGTATTGTGTATGAATAATATAACAGTGGCCGTTCTCTTCTGTCTCCTTATAGAAATCAAGTCGACTCAAAACTACTTTTCAAATATAAAAAGAAAAAACATTGGACTAATTTCTCAACTGTACCTTGACATAAAGCGGATACAAGGCTCTGGCTCATGGCATGCTTGCTTCAATTATATTCAGTACTAATCATTAAGTATTTCGGAGCTAAAAAGGTAATAGCTCCAAAGAAGTCATGGGAGGATGTGATTGGACGCGTTACCGCCGGTAACCCGCCGGTTGTCATCGGGCTCCGTGCGGAGTCATCTGCTTTCGATTACCTCCCTCAGGGTGACACCCTGCCAGGCTCTGTCTTCCCGGAAGAAAACGGAAAATACCAAAAGAAAGAAGACGGAAAAAAATTGTAATTGCACAGGGGTGCGCGATTATTTACACCTGCACCAACACATCCCATATTGGCGCCGCACACCAGCCCGTGGAGAATCACACCGCCCCTCTATAGGGAATACCAGCAACCCCCGGTGCTGGCTGTGGGGGGGGGGGGGGTGATGGTGTTGAGTCACTGCATGGTGCGGTCAGACTTTTCAATGTGTTTAAGGGCTGTGTTGAGCCCACTGTAGTGACTGACAAACGCTTGCTGGCTGCTGCTGCTGCTGCTGCTGCTGCTGCTGCTGCTGCTGCTGCTGCTGCTGCTGGCTGCTGCTGCTGCTGCTGCTGCTGCTGCTGCTGCTGCTGCTGGCTGCTGCTGCTGCTGCTGCTGCTGCTGCTGCTGCTGCTGCTGCCGCCTGCTGCTGCTGCCTCTGCTGCTGCCGCCGCTGCTGCTGCTGCTGCTGCTGCTGCTGCTGCTGCCTGCACTATACCCCTCTCTTATCTGCCATGCTGTTGCACCGTATACAGCCTAGCGTGAGGGTGGAGGGGTTGGGATGGTGGGGAGAAGGAGAGTAGTGCTGGAAGGGGGTAGGTGGGTGGGTGGGGGGGGGGTGGGGGGGTTGTCATGGGGATGTTTCTGAGGCAAATAGAAACAAAGAGTGACCCATTTGTCATGGAAGCAGGCCATTTTCATTATTTTTTTGCCCCCGCCAGGGGAGGTAAACGGAAAGAGAGCGATCAACCTTTAGGAATACTTTGTGTGGGAGCAATTTTTTCTTCACTCGCTCGCCCGTCTCTCTCCCTCTCCCTCTCCCTCTCCCTCTCCCTCTCCCTCTCCCTCGCCCTCGCCCTCTCCCTCTCCCTCTCCCTCTCTCTCTCTCTCTCTCTCTCCCTCTCCCTCTCCCTCTCCCTCTCTCTCTCTCTCTTCTCCTCTCTCTCTCTCTCTCTTCTCTCTCTCTCTCTCTCTCTCTCTCTCTCTCTCTCATTTGACTGCACAATGTCAAAAGAATAACTACATCCTGCCTTCTTCCTCCTTTGTCCCTTTTTATTTTTTCACACTACTTTACATTGGTCTGTATTAGTCTTCCCCCCCCTCTCCCCCCTCATCCACTCTATCCCTCATTCACTCTCACTACATCTCTATCTCTCGATCATATTTCATGTCTATGGTTTTCCTTCAGGGCAAATGTTTATAGATTTGATAAGAAGGCTTGTTGACCTTTGTTTTTTTGACAGTAACTGCATGTTTAATGTGGGTGCATGTGTGCGTGTGTGTGTATGTGTTTGTTAACATGTGTATGTGTGTGTGTGTGTGAGTGTGTGTGTGTGTGTGTGTGTGTGTGTGTGTGTGTGTGGTGTGAGTGTGTGTGTGTGCGGTTCGATGGGCATGTGTGTTAATCTGTTTGTACAGGAGTATCTCAGTTCTCCCATGCCGGATGCTGAAGTGTGTACGTACCTTAATCCTTAAAAAACACATCCAGGAGGCACAGTTGGTATTGAATCGGCCCCGCCAAGCCTATCATTACATCGATTTTCCATTTCCAGCAGTTGATTCGCTCCAAATAATAGAAAGGTGCTGTGAATGTAAAAGCACACTCTGAGAGAGAGGAGAGGAATTAATTTTCCATTTGCGGTTAAACAGGGGATTTGACAGGTTGACAGGGTCTGACGCGCCCGGCTGGGTTTGCAGATCGTCCCCCTGGAAGGTAACAGGCCTTTGTGAAGAGGTGGGTCGCAGAGGTTTGGCGCATCCTTGATTGCTCGCGTCGGTGGTCCTACGAGACCGCTTGTGCTTTGTATTGATCTTTGTTATATCACTGCTGCAGCCGAAGTTATTATTCAAGTAAAAAGGACCATATGTCTTTTATGAGTTCCCTCGAATCTTCAAATTGCATTAGTGAGTCCAGTGGGCATGCTGCGACATTGAGTTAAGCTCATGGAGCACTCAATCCACGGCGGCATTTAAGGGACACTGAATAACATCACTACAACACAGTTATACACACTGAGGCACAAGGACGAAAGCACACAAGCACAAACATGCACACAAACACACACGTACACAAACACACACACATACCCACTACCACCTCCATCAGCCCCTGTTACCACCAACACACATCCAGTAGTATATTCCAATCAATTGTGATCAATATGAAGACGTTTTTGAGATGGGGGGGGGGGGGGGGAGAGGTTGGGGCAGGCTAAATGGGAGGATGCAGCAGCACAAGAACGGCTTGAATGCTGCCTGATATCATTTATTTCCCTTTTGAAAGAAAGAGGATAATGTGGGGACACTGTGCCTCAGCGGCCGCCGAGGAAACAGGAGCTGGTTGAGAAGACGGATTATGGTGGAGGAGAGTTTGTCTCGAAACGTCCCCGCTGGTCGTTCAAAGCGGGGTAGCCTCTTGCCTGGACGAGGGCAGCGTGCAGGCCTGCTGGTGCTCTGTGGGGGCCCGGCGGTGGTCGGTGAGGCTTGACTTTGTGTCCAGACGCTCAGGCCGACGTCCGTTTTCCTTTTTTCGTATCGACCTCAGCTCAGGGTTGAACCGACGGCGATGGGCGGGTCGAAACAATTTTTAGCACGCCGGGTTTTGAGTGGCGCGTGAAGGTCAAGACCAGCAGCCGGTGAATTGTTTTGAACACTGACTACCATGTCAAGGGTGGGGGTGGGGTGGAAGGGACGGGACAGGAGGGGGAGGACAGGAGGGGGGGGGGGGGGGGGGCGGGGGGGCGATGTTGTTGGAGAGGATGCTTGTGTTGATGAACCAAGATTTTTTCAAGGAATCAGGCACGGTCGACGGACGCTGCCTTTTGGTTGGAGGGTTTCCAAGGTCCGTGATCTGTATGCTTCGCGTGATTGGTCATCCGTTATGATGTGATCAAGGGTGTGGCTGACAGGTTGCCAGAGGTTAAAAGCAGTCCAGGAGAGTGAAGAACTCAGCAACTGGGGGAGGAGAAGGGGCATTCGACATGAATGTCGAGATCGGCCAGAAGGGTTATTTTTTATATGTAGGATTGGGGGGTGGAGAGTACATCAGAGAAGATGGAGATCAAGGAGGCATTGGGTGTGTTCGAATGACTTACTAATTACTACTTACTAAATACTTGGCTTACTACTCGAATCCTTAAATAATGATTGAGTAATCCATTTTGAGTAATCGACGTTCGGAAGACCCGTTCTTACTTAACCACCTCAGATGACGTGAATCAAATGACGTGTCAATAACCTACGGCCGGGCGCCGTTAATAAATATTATAAAAAAATATATAAACGTCACATTTAACGTCACAGTACATCTTCAACCTAAGGATTTGCGGTGATATGTTAAAAACAATTATTAAACAATTACATCGGTATGGCTGTGAGCACTGCTGCTGCGGCTCCCCGTTTAGCGCCATTGCTTCCATTGTTCTTTTGAATAGACGCAGTGCATTCTGGGCAGTGAGTACGTCTAGTAAGCTAGCGATGCTTACACAAAAATCTTTCCGGAAGTAGAAGACATTCGGATACTTCTCGCTTACCTAAAACTCGCTTACTACGTTCTGCTTACTCAATTGACGTCATAGTTAGTGAGAGTAGGAAGCAAGTAGGTGGTTCGACACACCCATTGGGTTCTGGAGGACTATCATGACTATCATGGAGTGTGTGTGTGTGTGTGTGTGTGTGTGTGTGTGTGTGTGTGTGTGTGTGTGTGTGTGTGTGTGTGTGTGTGTGTGTGTGTGTTGTGTGTGTGTGTGGTGTGTGTGTGTGTGTGTGTGTGTGTGTGTGTGTGGGCGGGGGGGGGGCAGACATTTAAAGGCCAGATGTTCAAAGGAGCATGCTGCAAGGAGTTATAATAGGAGGAGTTTCAGACAGTCTCTGGTGGACTTCAACTAGTCCACCCCCCAACACCAACCAGTCCATGGCTTTGTGGATATAGCTTAAGCCACGTGGACAACAATGATTAAAACCAGTTGGGATCCTACTTGAGGCCAGGGCCTCGGTGACACTGAGAATGTCTGTATTGGATTCGGTTATGTAGGCATCGAGCACTCAGTGTAGATTAATTTGAAAGGGACTGTGTCAGTAAGTGTAAATGTTAATGATGCGGATAAAAACTATGAACGTACAGTCATTCAGTGGCTCCCTGATCAGAAAGAGTGCTCTGAGGAGGGAGAGTGCTCGGTTGCTATAGTTATCCTTCACTAAGTTGCCTCAGGAAAAGGTGTGAAACTCCTACTGCCCATGGCACCCTGTAGATGAAATTCAACATGGCTTTCACGCCCTCTCTTGGCTGGCCTCTCCGAGTGTGCAATCTGCACGTTTCACAGCGGCAAGGCCAGAGTGGATCAGCACACTGGGGAAACTGCTGTGTCCAGGACCAGGTGCAGGCCTTGTTAACTGCCCTGTTGGATTGGTAACCCATATCCTTGTTAAAGTAAAAATTTTAATATGCCTTGTTCTTATTTTTTATACTGTATGGTGTTTGTTCTCCCGAAAGCCATATTCCACATTTTTCCTATGCAAATCAAACCACAAAGCAGAACACAAAGGCGAACCACACAAACGCTGGCCAAAAACAAAAACGCAGCATATATGATCGTCTTCATTGAGATGAAACCTCCCCAGGCAAGCATTCCCAAAAAACTCAGCAGCACTCAAATCCCAACAATGAAACACTCAAAACAAAAGGCATAGAGCGCAATCCCAGACACTGGGATTGCTTTGCAAAAGTCAATTTCATGTGGAGACCACTGACACATACGCACACAACACCCCCCCCCCCCCAACACTGGCCTCTCTCTCCACCTCTACTTCTATCTCTCTCTCTCTTCTATCTTGGTCTTTAAGAACACGCCAGTGCTGCTGTACTTCGCCCGGACTTCATGGCTCCGCAGCCTGTGTTTGTGTTTAATTGGATGAAAAAAGATGATGCATAATGCGTGAGAGAATAGGAACGAGGGACAGAGAGCCAGAGAGCCAAAGAGAGAGAGAGAGAGAGAGAGAGAGAGAGAGAGAGAGAGAGAGAGAGAGAGAGAGAGAGAGAGAGAGAGAGAGAGAGAGAGAGAGAGAGAGAGAGAGGGAGAGAGGAGGAGAGAGAGAGAGAAAGAGATAGCCCAGAGAGAGAGAGAGGGAAACATGAGTGAACCAAGAGTCCATGTCACCGACGGCAACAGCACCAACAGATATTTGTTGTTGACATTTCTCCATTCAACTCTTTCTGCTCCGCTGGAACGGGAGTGGCTCATACGTTTGACTATCTTTTTTCTTTCTCCTTCCCCTCCCATAGCTGATTCACTGTGGTGCAGAGGTCTAAAGCAACACACAATTTTAGTATACAGCAGCAAGTCCTCCAGGGTGAACAAAACTAAGTGTGCTGGTTTACTGGTGTGTGTGTGTGTGTGTGTGTGTGTGTGTGTGTGTGTGTGTGTGTGTGTGTGTGTGTGTGTGTGTGTGTGTGTGTGTGTGTGTGTGTGTGTGTGCATTAGTATGTTAACAAATCTAGCATGTTTGGTAACCCTGTCTTTTTGGTCCCCTCCTTAAGAAGTATTTATTAAATATAATGCAATGATAACATAATATTTGGTAATTACCACTGGTAAATAGGAGGTAAATAAAGAGAAACTACAGCTGGAATTATCAAGAAAAACCTCAAATATTACCAATCAACTGAAATTAATTTTAGGTTGGTAGCAACTTAAGGTTGGGTATGGGATTTGCGAAACGCCAGCAGATTTTGAAAATAAACAACTCAAATGGGTCCTACCCCTCTCCTTCAACGCTGACTCTGACTCCACCCATTCCAAGTACATGGACGCGCAATCATGCCACGAGTGAACACAGATGCGCGAGAGCGAGCCATTAGCTAGTTAGCTACCGCAG
>NC_082383.1:6421583-6449670 GCF_031168955.1 Gadus macrocephalus | reverse complement strand
GATGGAACAAGTAACGGAATGCGAAAGAGAGGGAGAGAAAGAGAGAGAGAGAGTGAGAGAGAGAGAGAGAGTACAAGGGCAGGGCCGATTGTGGAGGATTTATTTGTGTTGTCTGTTGGTTTGTGGCCACACAGAGGGAGAAAGATGGGTTATGGGACGCTTCAGGAATCTCCTCTGTGATTATGGAGCGCACCAATTGATTTTGCTATGATTTTCATCTTCGTAATGCAGTGGCCAGCCCTATATATATATATATATATATATATATATATATCTATATATATCTAGATATAGATATGTCGGCCTAAGGTGACTCTTACTTTATGAGGCATTTACCACTTGCCAATGACTGATTGAGATTGGAAAAATGTCAGTTGTTGAAAAGGCTGTATTCATTTATATTCATAATAATATTTATATATTTATACATTTATTGTTTGAGTAGTCCATCAATCATGAGTAATTTATATTTGTTCTAAAAATATTTTACAACCTATATTATTTAATATAGTGTGGAAAATGTGGAATGTGGAAAGCCTTGCCATATTGGTGGGTTTGGAGACACATTTATTTGCCTAGTTTGTGCTGTGGAAGAAAAGCTACTTTTGTCTTCTACAAGTCCTGATAAAACAGTGGTTCCCAACTTTGGAGCTGGATCACCACTTGGGCTTCTCGGATATCCATATGGGTCGCAGGAGAATGCTGACATAAGCTACATATGATAATCAATTTAGGCAAACAATTATTATTTTAAAAGCTCTCATAGTCATCTTGCATAAACACACTGAATGCCTAATGATCCATAGCCACGGGCAAACTACTAACAATCACTTAGTGAGTAGAGAAGAGATGCGATTACGTTCACCGGGACATTGATGTTATCGGCAGAGGTTGATTGGGTAAATCCATTTACGTGGAAGCAGTTGCATAAGAAGTTTAAAATCTTTTCAGAGCCAGAAATGGGGTCGCGGGCCAAGAAACGGTCAGAAATCACATGTGATAAAGGCTTAGTTCCCATCCGTGACCCAACCAGCCGGGGAACCTTTGGCAAGAGCACCCTATTACATGAGCAAAACCCCAGCATTATGCAGCTCCCACGTTGCCATGGTTACCCGTTGTTGTGACGCCGACCACATAACACCGGAATATTCACCACAAAATGATGGGTCGCGAAAAACCCAGGGGGCACATAAATACGATCAAAACCCGTGAGATTTTACCTTGGAAACCCGTGCCTGTTCATCATCTACTTAGTTCTTCCACTCTCTAGCAAAACCCCCAGACTGGGGACAGGGAGCTGTAAACATTAGCAAAGCTCAAACCAGGACGGAGGCCCACTGATGGAGCAGGCTGGTCGTTGGAGGTTGAGGAGTCCACCACCAGGCACTCTTGGGATGAAAGTGACTCTGAAAGCGTGGGCTTCTTTTTTCCTTTTTCTTTCCCAGAACTACTAGTAGTCTCGTGGAGAGAACACCGCATGGACACTTCAAATTCCTCCTGAGTTATGCCTGTCAGTGCCTTCCATATGAGTGTGTGTGTGTGTGTGTGTGTGTGTGTGTGTGTGTGTGTGTGTGGAATATGCAATCGACTCCACTGATGTGGTTATGTGCCAGCTGGAGGGAGGGGGAGGGTGGGGTAGGGGAGGCGAGGCGAGTGAAGGAGGGAGGGAAAGGGATCGACAGCAGGATTGAGTGAGAATGATGAAAAGGATGAGAGATACAGTGCAGTGCAAAAGCGGCAGCAATAGACGGAACGGAAGCAAAAATAAGAAAGAGGCTGAGAGCGAGAGCGAGACGGAGAGACGGTGGGTTATAATGCGAGAGAGAGAGGGAGGGAGGGAGGGAGGGAGGGAGGGAGGGAGGGAGCGAGAGAGTCAGACAAAGGCAGAGAGGGCAAGCAAAGGAAGATGTCGGGAGAGGGATTGGCAGACGGAGGAAGGGAGCGAGAGAGAGTCGGAGAGAGAGAGATGGAGATAGAGAAAGGCAAAGCGAATAGAGCAGGAGAGATAGAGAGAGAGAGAGAGAGAGAGAGAGAGAGAGAGAGAGAGAGAGAGAGAGAGAGAGAGGGACGGAGAGAGAGGGACAGAGAGAGAGGGACGGAGAGAGAGGGGGGGTGGGCAGTGAGGATGCCACTGACCACTCTAATTATCCTCTATTTTCTTCAAACAGGGCCGCGGCTCGTTGGGGCTGTCCCTTGGGAGCGCGTGCTCGTCTAATTTTCCCCGGGATTCGATACCACTTCATCCTTCTCTGTCTTTTACATATAAAACACTTTCCTCAATTATTCCACCGACGTTCATATCTGTATTATTTGACAGCTTGGCCTATTCCGACTGCTCATCTCCCTTGCACACAGTTGTGTGTGACTAGAATCCATCTCAGGCTCTGCTGCAACACAGGCCGGGCGTGTGTGTGTGTGTGTGTGTGTGTGTGTGTGTGTGTGTGTGTGTGTGTGTGTGTGTGTGTGTGTGTGTGTGTGTGTGTGTGACATTGGGGTTGTGCGTCTAATTCAACTCAACAGAGTGAACATGTTTAATGAGTGTATCTCCTGCGCAAACATGAGTGATTGTCCTCAGAGCGTGTGCCGGAGTGAGTTGGTTGTAATGATGGTGTGTCCAGAGTGGGACAGAGCGGCTATATTAGAGATCAAACAGGGGCTATAATTACATACTGGTGGACGCCATTTCTTCTCGATCGATAAAGCAAACAAAAGCAGCATTCCATTAGCGGCTGTTAAGGCAGTTGGGTTGTGCAACATGGCGGTGTCCTTATAGTGGCTTATTGGTTCCGTGTTTTATGGAGACCAGACGTTTAAAATAGTTTTAAAGGTCCTGTGAAAGTTACTGCGATTCTTGTGAAGCTGCTTTTTTTTTTTATCGTTAACTTTGGCTAATAATCATTGCCCTGGGCTGATGCTGAGGCCCCATCCCGCCACCAGGAGAGGAGAAGGTTGATTAACCAAACATACCCAATTTGAATTAAATCTGATTGATAGACTGCGTTTGAGTCATTCTGCAATCATCTCCTCTCATTCCATACTTAGAGGCTCTTAGATGCTTCTGGAAGCAAACGCTGTCTTGTCTAGCCATATGTTTTACTATACTTGGGTGCTCCTTCTATTCATCTCTACATCTCACTTATTAAATTCCCTCCTCAGCCGAGATCGATTTTTAGAAATCAACAACTGTCACTGCTGCTCTGTAATAGCAGAACTAGTGGGGTTAGACAGCCCCTCGCCTGGGCTGGCAAACCAACATTAGTACAGACACTTATTCTAGGAACGAGTGTTTGTTGTTAGCCAATTATGTGCTTACAGATCCCCGCCTCCAGCTACATGATTGCTTGAAACAATTATGAAGTGAGAGAATGTGGAACGTCCCTTTCACCCACATTTGAGCGCGTCTGCTGTCAGACTGTAGACTTTGTTAACATAACTGCCTGGGTTGTGGGAATTGGTCAATGCCACTGAAAAACATGCCTGCATTATGAGCAAGGGCGATATATACAATAGAGGTTCAAATCGGCACAAAAGTGCCGTGGTCAAGTGCTACAAGGAAGGTTTTTCGTTGAAGTCATTAATATGGTAAGTAAGGGCGTTCATAAAGGTGAAATTCTTTTTTCTTATAAGACGGTGGTGTTGCTTCAGGGTGGGTTCAAATCTCACCCAAACTCCGACACGGCTAAGCCTGAACTTTCACCGTGCGCATTCACAATTTCACAGCTGCCGGGTTTTCCGGTCGTTTCATATTCAATGAGGTGCCTGCCCTGATGGGACTGGGGGGGAGATGGGGAGAGAGAGCACATCGGAGACGGGCACCAGAACAACATCAGGGGGAAGCAAGGGCTGGCCCCCACTTCACAGCAGAGCAGGATGAAGGGAGTTGGAACCTGTGTGTTTGTGTGTGCTTCCACGTGTGTGTGTGTGTGTGTGTGTGTGTGTGTGTGTGTGTGTGTGTGTGTGTGTGTGTGTGTGTGTGTGTGTGTGTGTGTGTGTGTGTGTGTGTGTGTGTGTGTGTGTGTGTGTGTGTGTGTGCGCGCGTGTGTTTGTGTGTTGTGGTTTTCTTCAGCGTGTGTGTTTGTGTCTATTTGTGTGTGTGTGTTTGTGTTCATGGGGGCGGAGGGGGGGAGTGTGTGTGTCAGGCTTTTTCAGTGTGTGTGTGTGTGTGTGTGTGTGTGTGTATGTGTGTGTTTGTGGCTGTTAGTGTGTGTGGGTGTGTGTGTGTGTCTGGGAGTGAGTATGTGTGTGTGTGTGTGTGTGTGTGTGTGTGTGTGTGTGTGTGTGTGTGTGTGTGTGTGGGTGTGTGTGTGTGTCTGGGAGTGAGTATGTGTGTGTGTGTGTGTGTGTGTGTGTGTGTGTGTGTGTGTGTGTGCAGGGGGGGGTGTGTATGTGTATGTGTATGGGTGCGTGAAGTTTTTCCTTGTGTGTGTCGTGTCTGTGTGGGTGTGCAAGTGAGTCCCCACAAGGGCAAGGTTTGTGTTCCCGTCTGCTGGCTGTCAGACAGTCTCCTGGTTAATGAGCAGCTGTCGTCCATCACTATTCATGAGGTCTGCCACTCACCTTCCCTCTCACCAACGCAGCCACCTGAAGTCCTGGAGCCCACCTAGTCTCTAATTAGCCCTCAGGTATATGCATATTAACGTGCACCGACACACACTCAGACTAGCATGCACACACAAAGGCACACACAGACAAGCATGCGTGCAAACAAAGGTGAATGTATAAAAATGGGCATGAACACATGCACACACACACACACACACACACACACACACACACACACACACACACACACACACACACACACACACACACACACACACACACACACACACACACACACACACACACACACACACACACACACACACACACACACACAGGTGCATGTATACACACGCATACGTTCTGATGGGAAAACATACACGCACATACAGACACATACATACACACAAACCCAAAGGCAGACATACCATCCACTCATCCATATGCATTAGACAACATCAACTGAGCTGTATGCACAAAGGCAAACAGAGCCGACGCAGCCTCCCCTACTCAGCTGATTACATGGCCACTGGAGCCGGCCTCAAGTGAAAAGACTGGAGGGAGTTTAACCAACACAGGAAAATGCCTATTCAGCCAGCCAAAGTGCCCTATCAGTGGTTCCTTTTGCACCTTTATCTGATGTAGAGATAGGCTTGAAACAGGCCTAAAAAGGGCTCGAATCGGATATGAAAGAGCCTTAGACCGGATCTAAAACAGGCTTGAAATGGGCTTGAAATGGGCTTGAAGGGGGTTTGAACAGAACCCAGCGGTCGTTGGGGTCTGGAGATGTTTCCTCTGACCAAAAGAACGACACTAGAGGGTTCGGCTGTGTGTTTGGTGCCACGCAGAACGATATGCATCCCACAAATTATCTAGGGACGGATTAAATACCCACTTGACTTCAAGATGTGCTTTGAAGTGACTCACTTGTGGTCTTCACTGTTGTTTAGGAAACCTTTGACTTTCAATTGGCCGCTAAGCTTTGATTCGCGTGGCGCTATTGGTCGAGGTAGATCAGGTGGTACAATCTACCACAATGTAGGATTTTCCGATTCAGTTTCAGTTTCAGATTTAGGCTCACACTTTAAAAAAAACTCAAAAAAATGAAAACATCAGCAATATAACAATTTGCAAAAATACAAATACTATTGGAATGATTCTGGGAGTTTTTCTTGGGGGAAGTGTTGGGGAAAAAATTAAAACAGGTCAAAAATGAAGTGAAACGGGATGAAAGTGACTTCTAAAGAATCGTTATGCTGCTAGTGATCAGTGGTGATTAGCTGTATTATTCCTAATTGCTCCTGGGGATGATTTGAGTCCTTCTGCCAGGACATTTATATCAGTAAAATGCAGAGCCAACCAACCACAGTGTGTGTGTGTGTGTGTGTGTGTGTGTGTGTGTGTGTGTGTGTGTGTGTGTGTGTGTGTGTGTGTGTGTGTCTGTGTGTGTGTGTGGTCGCTAGAGTGCCTTTGTGTATTTGCCTGTATTTCTGTCTGACTTTGAGGACAGAACACATCAAACAGTGAAAGCTAGACAAGGAGAGTAAAGTCAGTAAGACTTGCAGGCTATATACTGACACACACCAATGGGCAGGCAAACAGAGATGAAAAATACTATATTAATGTGTGTGTGGCAATAATTCTCTACAGCAGTATGAGAATATTGCGATCTCAGGTCAGTGTCAGAAGAATTAAAATGAGTTGTTTCCAGGCCCAAGGATAGACTCAATACATAAAGTCATGATATAAAATGCATTATGCTGACAAGACACTTAAATAAACACTTGATTTTATCAGAGTATTGATTACCAATTCAGACATATTTTGCACTTAAAATGTTACATCCATTGTGTCTAATTTTAACAGTGAGTGGCAGTTTGTGGCAACAGTCCGACCAAAATAAGACGCACACAAATCCTTTTAGCTTTTCTGTCGCTCTGCTTCACATCGAATAGAATCGCCTCTTGTGTTTTCACCTCGATGTGGAATCATTTATGAAAGAAAAAAGAAGAAAATAAACAGAAACAGAAAAAAGTATTAGTCCCTGTGATGGAGTGGCAGTCGTTGTCAGTGGTGTTACAGGAGCTGATAGGAAACCAGGCACATTGATCTGCTGGAGAGCCCGAGAGAAAAATGATGAACCGCTGGTGGTGTTGATGGGGGTGTTGATGGTTGAGTTTGAGGGACCATGGGACAGGATGGAGGTGGAGAAAATAACTAGCTTTAGATTTATTTTTTTTGAAAACAGCGAGATTAGATCTTTTCTTTTGTATTCAGGTCCACAACTGAACCCTGGACGACTTTTCCAACTGATGTCTGAGCCATTTTACTCCCTCTGGTTGAATCACTCAGCCTCTGTCACACTCTCCCAGTCCGCTCGTGATTAATGGAGAGAATCGTCTTTATTGAGTGACGGGGCATGGGGCGTGTAGCTCTTTATTTTTCTCACTCGCTCCTTCCCTCTCTCACACAAACAAATGCACAGGAAGACACGAATACACAGACAGATTGCTGACAGGAACACACACACACACACACACACACACACACACACACACACACACACACACACACACACACACACACACACACACACACACACACACACACAGTTGCAAGCATACAAGTAGATCCCATGTGACCATTTGTTGTAACAGGGTATGCTTGCCTAGTCACACAGTCTCTTTATGAACAGCTGTGGCCATGCTTAAATTGGCTTGAGCAATTCATGCAACACATGGGAATCTAATGAATGGATCACTCTCTCTCTCTTTGCCTTTCTCTCCATCACTTCTATTCACTTATTTGGTGCTTCTGATTTTCAAGCCACTTCTGGCAGTCGGTGTTCTTGTGGGCTTACGTATTTTTTTGTACCGTGTGTGTGTGTGTGTGTGTGTGTGTGTGTGTGTGTGTGTGTGTGTGTGTGTGTGTGTGTGTGTGTGTGTGTGTGTGTGTGTGTGTGTGTGTGTGTGTGTACTTCGGTGTGTGCGTGTGTAAATGGGTTTCTGTGTGTGTCTATTTGTCTTCTAGTTTATACCCCGCTGATGAGATAGGTTGCCGTTGAGAGACAGTTTGTCTCATACGTCTTTCTACACAGGTTTGCATGACGGAGGATATTCAGGGCAGCAGCAGAGCCAATCAATGCTAGTGTTAGCATTGCTAGTGCTAATAAGGATATCGCTGGAAATGCTGGTGTTAACGTTGCTATTGTAAAACAGATAGCATTGCTGGTGTTATCATGTCTAACATTGGTATTGCCAGTGTAAGCGTTGCTAGTTTTAGCTTAACTCGTGTTTGCATTGCTAGTGAAAGCTTTGCCAATGTTAGATAGTTAGTTGGTTTGCTGTTGCCATTTTCAAGGAGATACAGCACACCATTATCAGGGGATTTGGGGAAATGAGGGTTGGAGGGCAAAATGCGAAGGTTGGGGCTGGATTAGTCACAGCCTTAGCTGGAACATGGCTGCTTTTTTTATTCCAGATAATCCCGTTCTATAGAAAGGAGGCTCTATTCCTTGTCCACCTGTACCAGGAAATCTGTAGTACACCACGCACCCCCCTTTATCCTGCTCCAACCCCCCCCCCCCCCCCCCCCGCGCGCGCGCGCCGCCCCATTCTTATCCACCTATCCCGACTGCTCTGCTAATGTTAGCTTTGTCGATAAGCGCTTTTGATGGGAAAAAAAATAGCTTGAAATCTGCGGAAGTTATTTCCTCTCTCTCTCTCTCCGAGATAATGGCTCTGTGGATGGGAGCTGGCAGTGTTTGACACTCACGTGCACACAAACACACACACACACAGCAATAAGTGTGGTCGCATGAATGCTCCTTCGTGCTCATGGTCACACATGCATGTGCAGGCATGCGTATGAACTCGCACTTCAAATGAACCACATGAATTCTCAGCCATCCTAAGGGATGGATCCATCCAATGTACCCCCTGACACAGACAGATGTGCATGTGCAAAGACACACATACACCTACACAAAGACACACACATACACACACACAAAAGCTGACCCACAAATATACACACACACACCCACACACATTGTCCGAAACACACAACCACTCACACACACTCCGAAACCGACATTGATACACCCACACACACACACACTCAGACATGATAATGAACGAGACATAACATCCAAATTTGGCAGGATGGGTAGAAATCATTCATTTATTTGAGCACAACCATTGACAGAGCAGACGCCTTCCACATAGAGGCCCAGGCCAGGTTTTTCCATTCAGCCAGAAATGTAGACCGTCTGCCCGGTCTCACGCATGTGAATGTCTCTTTAATTAGTTAATTTCCGACTGTGACTTTGTGACACGTTCAGCCTAGTTAGGTTCAATGTCACATGGCAGAGGAGATAACAAGGGAGACAGAGGAGGAAGAGAGACAACTAGGGAGAGGGAGAGAGAAAGAGGGGGAGAGAAAAAAGGTTGATGACCAAACAACCCAAAATACTTCAGTTTTAAATTCATGCAAAACATATTTTTAGAAAAGAGCAGAGAGGAGAGGTTTCAGGGGAGAATTTGAGTAAAAAACTGAGCAGAACAGAGCGAGCAAGGGACCACATAGAGAGGAGGATCCCATTCATTACCAGAATACCCTGCACTCCTGTGTAGTTTGAAGACATAAATACGGCAGCGGAAGTACTCTCCTCCATTTATCTCTAGTTTATGTTTGGTGACGTTCCTCCGTGAGCAGGGACAGTAAAACCTCCGCGCCCTGAGGGACTGGGAACTCAACTCGGGATGAGCGATTGATCTGAAGACATGTCATATTAACACCAAATATTTCATTATGAATGCCTCCCTGGTTGAATCACCTAAGAGGATGATTTAGAACTCATACTTAATCAGAAAACGTAATCAAAAATGTGCTTTTGTCAATGTTGGAGCACACTCATCCATTGGTCAGAAATACATGCAGACCGCAGATTTAGATTGGTTATTGATGTATGCACTGATAATCGCAGGCTGACCTGTGTTTGTACTGTATTGGTAAATATGTTTTGGTTACACACATATAACATGTAAAAAGGACCAATATAATGATATTACATTAGCATAATATGTCATGGCGGCCTCTCAGATGGATATTATTTACTACGCAATAGTTATCTATATATACTTAACACCAGAAGACTCTTTGAATGTGGAAATCCGGCAGCATTTGTATGCATAGCTGCTGGATCATTGGTGACCTTAAGCCTCGTGCAGCACAGTTTTCTCTGAGGACGTTGTAATTTTTAGCCTATAGCTATTTTTGGAAATATCTTTTTTGTCAACTGGTTTCCTAGAAGATGAACGTTTCATCCGATTGTTGCTCTCGATAAATCTGTTCAGTCTTTTTTACACACACATTCATGGTGGCCTACTTTTTTTTAAGTCTCTGAAGAAACCCCTACCAAGGCTTTCAAGTCTGAAGTTCACATAAAGGTTCCAAAATGTATATCAAATCTATTCTTTATTTTGTAGGGGATTTAATGGTTAAACAATAGACATATAAGACATGGCAGCATTATTCATGTGAGAAGCGTGTAATTGTCCCCATTGTTAATGTAGAAAGGTCATACAGACAGTCAGACACACACACAACGCGCACCGCTGCATTAGGAATGCTGTATTGACTATTGGGGTGTCTCATTCCGTGATCATTATTCTGAGGCACTGGCAAGGGATGACCTTTCCCTGGTCAAGGGCGTTCTCTGGTTAAAATTAAATTGAGTCGAAAGGAGCCGTGAGTACAAGAAAGTAAATGGTAACCTTTATTCTGCCATTGACGCAGACCTTGAAAACGAGCCCTGCCGAGAGGGAAACACGCACTTTTGAAGTGAGAGCAAGACCATCCTCCTCGCCTGTAGATAGGTATGCGTAAGCATGCCAGTGTAGAAAAGAGTCAAACGTCGTGCGAGTAATTAGTATTGGCCGCGTGTGCGTTTGCATTAACAAAAGCGGGGAGAATAATGTGAGAGTGGAGGCAAAGGGACAGAGATAGGGGGAGTGAGTGTGCGACACAGAGAGAGAGAGACAGAGACAGAGACAGAGAGAGACAGAGACAGAGACAGAGACAGAGACAGAGAGAGAGAGAGAGAGAGAGAGAGAGACAGAGAGAGAGAGAGAGAGAGAGAGAGAGACAGAGACAGAGACAGAGACAGAGACAGAGAGAGAGAGAGAGAGACAGAGAGAGAGAGAGAGAGGGGAGGAAATGGAGTGTGAAAGAAAAGGTGAGAAATATACAAAGAGTGGAAAAATAAAAGATAAAGATACAAAGATATATTGAATTGCTTGTTCTAGACACCCTCAACCAAGGTGTCATCTGGGGCCAAGGAGCTGTTAATGTTAGGTTTGTATCGACCTCCGGAGACAAGCATGCACCTGCACACACACACAAACACACACATTTTATACACCGTCACCGTATTTACAATCATACAAGCGTCCAGAGGCGTCCATAACTATGAATAAAACACACACTCGCCCACACGCATGCATGCACGCACACACATCTGACAAAACAATTCTCTGCGGCTGTGTTTCTCATCCGAAAGCCATTTCCTCCGCCACCCTTTCCTTATCTATTCATCCAACCCTCCATCCCTCTTTTGTCTCCGTGTTCTTCTCGGATGCTGCTTCCCTCTCAAGGAGGGAATCCTTAGGCTGAAAGGAATTGAGACCAATCACCAGGGGAGCGAGTGGGGGGTTGATTACATCAGCTATATGGAGATGTTGATTGCATTGTCGTTGAGTGATAGCAGAGGATTGTTACATAATGAAGAGCTTGTTTGTCTATTAGACGCACAGAGGCCAATCCCTTTGGCCTTTTTCCATGGCCGATATAAAACGTTGCACCCCCACTGGTAAAGGCAGACACAGAGGAGAACCTGTATTAAAAAAGTTTTTTTTTCTGTTTTATTTCAATCATTATATTATTCATAAAATCCACATTTTTATTCTTACAAGTGACCGTGACGGTTCACTCGTGCAGCAGATCATTTGTAAAACTCGCATCCTTAGAATAACTGTACAACAATATATCAACTTCAGAACAGACTATGCACAGGTGGGCCCGCGCCATTAGAATGCAGGGGAAGGGGGTCGGTATTGGACATGAATTTTCAACAGCGGTGGAGAACGCAGGGTACCCATCTGATCTGGAGTGACAGCCCACCATGATCTCCGAGAGACAGACCTGAGAACGTCTTGGATTCACTAGCTATTTTGTTGTCCACTGGCTTTATTTGTAGACTTGAGCTCTTAGACTGAGGTTGACTAGCCCGGAAAACCGCTGGTTAAAACACTTTATAGGCCCGTAGCTTCAGTCCTTTGATCCGGCCCGCATACATATAGAACGTACCATCTGAAATCATACATGGTTAGCACCAGGGAATAGCGTCACAAGTCCGAAGCGAGCACCATTTTTCGAGTACATGATACATTTTCATTTCAACATATAAACAAAACAAAATATGATAAAAAAAAAAGGGTAGGTTATGAAGACAATCAACATTAGTGGCCCGGGAAGAAACACAGCCTCAGCAGTTACAAAATGGAAGGGATCAAACAAATTGCTGTCAGGTACTGCAGTTGTATCGAGTGGGAAACAGTTTTGCCTAATCTGCCTGCAGAGCTGTCTTGCTTTTCATGTGCCTTGATTATCCTTAACTTGCATGCTGAGCGCAGACATATCGGGAAATATGCCCCTGACGAGGTATTAGCCTTGAGCTCTGCGGACGTTCATCATCACACATGGAAAATTTTTCCAGTAATAGAAACAACCTTCACCCGGTCAAGTAAGAGTGAGGGCCTTATAACCGGAAGCACCGATTGGATACTAATCAAAATCATTCACTAAGCAAACTGCCATTGAAGGGTACACAAAAATGTGCATCACCTCTGCACCCAGTGGTGTTAAATGAGCTGTTTCTGTGGAAGTGAATATGGTAGAGATCAAGTGCTCTCAGTATAACAGCATCTCTTGTTTAGTTTATCCCACATTACAACTGACCCATACCACAGGATAGGACAGAAATGCTTTCCATAAATAGGAGGGTGATCTGTGATTTTTCAATTGATCATTGCCAAGTGGTTCAGTCTTACTTTCTTTAGTAAATGACGGAACATAATGCAACGACAAAAGAATCGATCATTTGAAGAAAGTAACAAAAAGAAAGGAATTAATAAAACTAAGTGGAACATTTCCCTTTGGTAAACCTGCTTTTCCTCCTGCCTTGTCTCCTCCTCTATCTGCTTGTGTTCCTATAGTCAATAGAATCAGGAATTCCATATTAGAAGTACAGAAAAACAACAAAACCACAAACCCCACATATAACATATTTAATAAATATTGCATGGGCTAGTGGTGAAGTCCAGTTTCTCCTCTGCGGACCGCGTGCGCCGTGGTTGCGCCGGTGGCTTTTCTCCTGAGCTCGTGGTCAGCCCCTCAGCCGCTGAAGCACACGCGCCCCACTTCGAAGCCAAACTTCTGGTTGCTTCCGCCAAAGTCCACAGGCGACACGTCTATGATGGGCAGCAGCTCCGCCGACGGAGCGCTGATCTCTAACACCGTCCGCTCCTGACCTTTCCGGGACTGCGGGGGAGAGGACCGAGGCGCGGCGGTTAAACACGCCAACTTGTGGTGCCAGAAGTGGCCGATTTTCCAAAACGGCTTGTGACGGCTAATCACACTCACCCCTGGTGGCAGAATATGTCACCTTTAAGATCGGTCCGGTCCGAACAAAAACTAACACTACCGCCGCCACCACATCATTTGGGCCCACTTTGGCCTGAATCCTAAAGTGGTGAACCCATGAACCCCTGATGAGTCTTCAGCGTTGCCAGTGTGTTCCTGCCCTCGCTGCACTCAAAAGGTTGCCATTTTTATTTATTTTTTTTGACCTTGGCTGAAACAGACGTCTCGAAAGTGCGTCCATTCAGAACCCAGCTTTTTTCGGCGTACTAATACCAACCTTATCTCAACCCTCAATGTCTAAAAAATTTTTTCCATGGTTTTACGAGTGAGTTATAGCTCAAAAGTCTTTTGGCTGTCTTCACGTTAACGGCCGACCTAGCGGCCAACGCTATTTGCTATCATGTGATGACCGCAAAATGGGCAAAGGAGCTGACCCTCTGAATGTCTCCCACCTGCCAGACCTACTGACTGAAGCAGCATCTGAATCGACAGCAAATTTCAGCACATCACGCTTCCTGCGGCTAACGCTGCGACTAACTCTGGAGCTAACTCTGAGGCCGCCTCTGCCGCTATCTCCGCGGCTAACTCCGCGGCTAACTCCGCGGCTAACTCCGCGGCTAAAGGCTCAGTTATGGTTCCATGTCGACGCAACGCAATGACCACGTAGAGTCGTAGACGCTTCGACGCAGTCAGTCGTGAACCTGTTTTGTTTCTGCGTCAGGTGTTAGTGAGCGGACCAATCACAGCACTTGCGGCTGCGTCGCCTCGACGCTAGGTTAACATTTCTGGAAGGCGCAACGTCAGGCCCTTGTGGGTGGACACAAGGAGTTCCGCAAGGACGTACTGGGTCCGTGAACCCCATTGTGAACCATAACTGAGCCTGTGAACCAAACACTTGCTTATAAGTAGGTTCTGTTCCCCCCCTCAACCCCCTTCATTGCACCGGGGGTGGCGAGTCTCACCTGGCATCCGTCGTGCAGCGGCTGGATGAAAGGGCTCCTGGCCGGGGTCAGCTCCTCGCCGTTGCCGCCCCGGAAGCGCAGGGCGCGCTGGTGGGAGCGGGCGTCGCCGTCGAACCAGCCCGCCGAGTTCTGGCAGGTGTAGGTGAAGCTCTGCTTGGCCGTGGCGCTCAGCAGCTTCAGGAAGGTCAGCTGCACCACGTGCACGGGCGTGCCGTCGCTGTCGCTGTACGAGAACTGTTTCCACGCACGCACGCGCGCGCGCACACACACACACACACGCGCGCGCACACACACACACACACACACACACACACAAACATGCATACCGCTCAAAACTCAATCATTTGTAGATTATGAAGTATAAATTAATTATATAATTTATTCATGATTTCTTTTACGGTATTCAATCATTCATCTATGTACGGTTAAAGGGATGTATAATCATTTCTGTATTTCATTAATTAAATGCGATCAATGCATTAATCAAACTATATTCATTATATACACATCACCCTATTTGAGTGTAATTGTAATCTTGCTTCAAGGCAAGGCAAGGCAAGGCACTTTTATTTATATAGCACATTTCATGCCAATGGCAACCCAAAGTGCTTTACACAAATAAAATGAAGTTTTTTCCATAATAAAAGGAAGACAAGACAAAATATTAAAATTAAAATGCATAAAATCTGATAAAAAACATAAATAAAGTGAATAAAGGGTTATGCATAAGGGAGAGCATATAAAACAGAAAATTAGTCTAAGAAAAGGCAACAGAAAATAGATGGGTCTTGATACTGGTTTTAAAACTTAAACTTAAAGCTTCAGGCACTTCACAATGCGTCACTTTCCGAGGGAATGAGAGACACCCGGTTCGAGGCTAGGTCTAGTGAAGGCCTCCACTCCTTCCAATCCACCTCCTCCCTCATTTCAAGATCTCAGAACCCGTGCTCAAGAATACATTTCACCGAGGTGAACAATAGAGTTGGTTAAAATAACCCATCTGCGGAGTGAGAACCAGAGTTCAAGGGAGGGAGAGATAGAAGTGAATGAGAGAGACAGGGAGCGAGAAAGAGAGGGAGAGGGTGAGGGAGGAAGCGGGACAGATAAAAGGAGAGATGGGAGGAAACATAGCCAGGGGAAACGCAAGGACAAGGGGAGCGAGGTTATGTGGATTTGCGATTGGTCCGTTAGAACAGTGATTACGGAGTATATTATGAAACCTATGATCAGGTGCAGATGAAAGAGCGGTGCTCAGACTGCAACGCTCGGAATGAGAGTGAGAGAGTGAGAGAGTGAGAGTGAGAGTGAGAGAGAGTGAGTGAGAGTGAGAGTGAGAGAGAGAGAGTGAGAGAGAGAGAGAGAGGCCGAGGCGGACAGTGTTTTTCAGTTTAGGGTTTTCCGGAGCGCTGGGAGCTACTGCTGCCATAAAAACCCGGGTAGTGGCGTCATATCGCATATAATCTGGGAGCTTAGTACTAAATGAAAATGTGGTGTGACTTACAAATATATACGTGGCTGTGCGAACACACACACACACACACACACACACACACACACATGCTCCAACACGCATAGGCCGTCATTTGTTTGCGTGTGCACAAACACACACACGCACGCACATACGCACACACACACACACACACACACACACACTCTCTCATCAAATGAAACATAGACACACATTTATATATAAGCACATTACGTCCAACTCCCATGTGCTCTCACAGACTGTAACCATACACATCAGCATCATCAAACCACTCTCTGACAGTATGAGTTATTGAGCTGAAAGAGACGGAGACTCGTTTTGACGTTGGTGAGCAGGGTCAAGAAGGAGGCGTCGGCCCTTTGTTTTTGCTGGATTACCTGCTTTCCTTTCCTGTAACTGCTGAACCAAGTTCCTGGCTTTTCTTTGTTCCACGCCGCAAGTTTCACCTAGAGAGAGACACACACAGACACAGACACACACACACACACACACAGTTAGAAAATTAGAATATTAACTGTGACTGCTAGGTGGGTGGGGGGTCAAGGGAGCGACACACAAAGGAAAACAGACTTCCGTTGTTGTCATCAAAACAATCTTGCGTTCCGCATTCGGCAGACGCCCCGGTCTCTCACCATCGCAATCTTCTTGTCGGGGTTGAGGCAGGTCTCCCCGTCCGCCGTGAAGTTACAGTAGACCTTGAGGGAGTCTCGGTGGCAGCCCTGGTTGGGGTCCATCCAGTATTCACCTGGCGACGGCACAAGAGGAAAACGCACATCAATCACGCGGCGCAGATGTAATCACCACGAGCACATCCCGGATGTGGCGTCGACACTATAGGTGACATGATGAACGGCTTCAGGGCTTTAATGAGGAGCTGGGAAGAGAAAGCTCTGCGCTGATTTAAGATGATGGAGCGCCTATAGATCGACAAACCCGTTTAAACCCCCCCAAAAAAACACATTTGGTTAGAAAGAGCGAGAGAGAGGGTGAGACAAAGCGAGAGAGTGAGCGAGACGGACACAGAGAGAGAGTGAGAGCGAGAGAGCGAGAGAGAGGGGGAGAGGGAGGGAGAGAGAGAGAGAGAGAGAGAGAGAGAGAGAGAGAGAGAGAGAGAGAGAGAGAGAGAGAGAGAGAGAGAGAGAGAGAGAGCGAGAGAAAGCGCAAGAGAGAGAGAGTGAGAGAGTGAGAGAGAGAGAGAGAGAGAGAGAGAGAGAGAGAGAGAGCGAGAGAAAGCGCAAGAGAGAGAGAGTGAGAGAGCGCCATAGAGAGCCAGAGAGAGAGAGAGCCAGAGAGCTGGAGAGCCAGAGAGATAAAGATCCGCCACCCCAAAAAAAAAAAAAAAAAAGGAATAAAATCGAATTCCTTTTCCACTTACCGTCTTTGTAGCCGGGCTGGACCATCATCAGCTCCTTGCACGTGCGTGCGGGGCTCTCAAAGGTCCCCAGGGGCCTCCTCATCAGCTCCACCTCCGTCTTCATGGAGCTGAGCGAGGCGAAGACCTCCTCCATGCCCTCCGCGTCCTCCAGCGGCTGGTCCCCCTGCAGGGCCCTCTCCTCCCTCCCCTGCCAGTCCTCGCCGCCGTCCCACGAAGAGCCCGCCTGCCTCTTCCTCTTCCTCCTGCCCTCCCTCATGTGCAGCGGTGTGACATAGGTGGCGGGGGGTCCCTGTGAGAGAGGAAGGGCGGAGACGGGGTGCTCCTGTAAGTGCAGTTATAGCGGCAGAGGGCTTCACAGGCCCACGGTTTCGCGCCCTTAGACTAAGCCCTCAGACGGCTTCGAAGAACGACTCGCTGAAACCCAACGGGAAATAAAAGGTAACGTTGAGAAGGAGCGCAGTCGATTGATCCACACCACCAGGGATGGCTCTGAGTGCAATCGGTGCCAAACGGACCGGGATGATGGTCCATTGATAAATATCTTTGATCCAAAGCATTTAACAATACCATGGGGGGGGCTACAGCCTTAAAAAGTGTAGACATAATACCATTCACATGCACATTGTTAGAGTAAAACAATTCATACAAACTTTAACAACACGGTCAAACAGACTGTCTAGTCCATGACTTGGACCAGACAGTCTGTTTGTATCCGAGCGAACAACAGGACAGCTCGACAGAAGGAGACGAATAAAAAAGGGGGGCAAAGGGAACAACTCACAGCTTGCCCCGGGGGTCCGGCGGGCCCGGTGTCCCCTTGAGGGCCGACAGCGCCCTGAGGAAACAAGACACACAGCGGCGTCAAAAAAAAAAGATCTCACTCGGAGTCCCCTCTTTTTATCAGGCCAGATACACCTGCCGCTCTGCGGGATTATCCCGCTCTGTGGATCAGCACTCCTCGGCCCGGGCCCGGGCCCTGTCAGCACACAGTATCATGGTTTTCAGGGGCTTCCCGTCGTCACGCAGCCTCCACCTGAATCCTATCAGCACGGATTCCGCTAGAAGAGTCCCACAAAGAGGCTCCGGGGAGCGCCGGTACACCTGGCCTTTGGTGGTTAGACATGTGGTACACACGTCTCAGAGCCACGCCAGCGCCGTGGCTCTGAGACGTGGTGCAATGGAGCCAAAAGGCACGCACACCGACACACACTTAATGCACACACACAGATCACACGCATGCACACACACACACACACAGATCCAGTATCCACACAAATACAAATCACACGCATGCACACACACACAGATCCAGTATCCACACACACTGATCAAACACACAAAAACACGCGCACACACACACACACACAGATAATTTGTCCACACACACACACAGATCACACACATGCACACTCACAAACGCACACACAGATCCAGCATCCACGCACACAGGTTCAGCATCCTAACACACACACACACACACACACACACACACACACACACACACACACACACACACACACACACACACACACACACACACACACACACACACACACACAGCATATGGTTCCGACAGCTGCTAGAAAAACGTGTGAGAACAGCACAGAACACAGATGAAAAAGTGCAAATAAGTTTAGCCCACTCACCGTGTCTCCCTTCGACCCCTTCTCTCCGGCTGAACCCTAAGAGAAGACATAGAAAGATAAAGAGTAGATAGGGTTGCATCAAAAGCTTTGTGGTCAATTCAGCAGATAAAATAACTCATTTTGCCCTGCCTGCAAATGTTTACCTTATCTTGTCATTTCCACCGTAACTTTAACAAAAATACTGATAAAGGGGGAGAGAGACATCCATGCTAGCGGCGTCTTTACATCGTCGGGGTAGAGTCGTGTCTTTATTAATATTCAAAGCCACGAAACGGGATGTGGCAAATGTGTTTTCTTGGAAAAATATGCCAGCTTATCAGTGCGGCAATTAGGTGTCAAGTGCAAAACAGCCGATAGCCACATGTGTGGCAAAGAATATATTACCTTAAACCCCACCTGCTGTTTGAAGTAGCGCGTGCTAAATAGCTCAACGGGTTCAGTTAAATAAATGGTAGAGAACGTCGTGCTGAGTCTTGCACTGTGAGTGAGAGTAGTTACATAGGCGTTGGAGTGGCTACTCTGGACGCATTGACCCGACTTCCATTCACATTTATGGATGTTTTGATTATGCTTCAAGAACACACACATACTGTATGAAAATCTGAATTTGTGAAGGGCTTTAGATGACCCGTTTATAAATTTGGTAATGTATGTAAAGAGCTATGATATGTGTGGGTTTTTATGTGTGTGTATGTGTTGTATATGTGGATATTGGTGTGTAAGTGTACATGTGGATTTGGTGTGTGCATGGATATGTACGTGCGTGTGCGTGCATGCGTGCGTGTGTGTCTTTGTTTGTATGTGTGTGTGTGTATGTCTGTGTGTGCGTGCATGCGCGTGTGTGTGTGTATGCGTGCGTGTGTGTGTGTATGTGTATGTGCGTGTGCGTGTGCGTGTGTGGTCACTTACAGACAGTCCAGCTGGACCTGGGGGACCGGTGGGACCAGCAAACCCAGTGGTACCCTGGAGACAATCACAACAAACAACAACAAACACGTCTTGTAGTCTCCAAACTCTTTTTTTTTGCACAGATGTGCGCGATGCATAATAACAACAACAACAACAACAACAACAACAACAACAACAACAACAACCACAACGAAGAGGGCAAGAGCAGAGTCATGTGATGGACGCCTACCCCATCTCCCTTGGGACCTCGGGTGCCCTGCAGCCCCGGCAGGCCTCGGTCGCCCTTCTCCCCGAACTCCCCTGGAGGTCCGATCAGGCCTATCAAGCCACCGTGTCCCTGGGGGAAGACAGAACGAGACCGTGGGAGTCAGGCTGGTCCTCTCGTCATAGCCTTACTAAACCGACGGAAGTGGGAATAAATTACAAAGTGCGTCGGTTCACCCTGGATGGGTTCACTCCGCTTCAACCACAGATACAAACAATGATGAGATGGAACAGACTTTCGTCTATATATATATAACGCTATAATACTGTTTTTGGGTGGTCATGGAAACAGCTGGACGATGGCTCTATTTGAGCGTTCTTGTTCACGTTGGATTTGTAGCGCATTGAAAGGCAGAGGTGTCCCATTGTGCGCTATTGCGCATGATTATAAGAACCCACTGACCAATCAGAATCAAGTAATTACATTTTTTTGCGGTTTCATTCAAAACAAAAGACTGATTAAACACTCACTTTGTCGCCCTTCGTTCCATGCTCTCCCTTAAGACCTGGAAGACCTGATGGACCCTGGGGAGACATTACACTTTAAAGGGGTGTCCAGGGTGGACGATGGCATTGCCTTCGCAAGAAGTACCGGCTATTAACGAGGTATTAATGTCAGTAGGTCTGTAATGACGCACCATTGGCCCTGGAGGTCCGGTCTGCCCCGGAGGTCCATTTAACCCATGCTCCCCCTGAGGAAAAACAAGACGCAAATCAAGAGGGGAAAATCCAGACTTCAGTAAGGTTATGGCCCAATCCCATTTCTACCCCTTACCCCTTCCCCTAACCCCTCCCTCTTGTTTTGAAGGGGTAAGGGGAAGGGGTAAGGGGTAGAAATGGGATTGGGCCTAAGTATGGTGTCTCATAGAGGTCAGTAACAGAGCCCTTTAAACACGCACAAAAATGTATGAATAATATTTCAAGCTAAGCACAACATCCATAATAATATTCAACACAGCCTCATTCAAAGTAAAGACGAGCAGGCGACAAGCGGGGAGTGTACACTTACTGCCGACCCTGGGATGCCTCTGAGTCCCTGTGTACCTTCCTTCCCGGGGTGTCCTTGAGGGCCCACGGGCCCGGTCCTCCCTGCCGGACCCTCTTTACCCATGGGACCCTGTAGAAAACCAGCAATGTTGTATGTACTGTAAAGTTGTGCGGAACACATTTGAGTCGTTTGAGGCTGGTGAGATAACTTCCTTTTCTGAACGTAAGCTCAGTGTTATTCCTCGTCCATACCTTTGCTCCTTTCGTTCCTTGCTTCCCTTCTGTTCCTGCGGTTCCGACGTGGCCCTGGGTAGACAGAGAAATGGTCGGGGCGAAAAATAGAATGGGACATCATCACTAAAAACCTTTGCCTGTCGCTTCTGGTGATGGTGAGGGGAATAGGATAGAATAGATTAGGAAGCACATCTGAACATGGCGCTGCTATTTCCCATTACGTGTTTTTCTATCCCTGTTGAGTATGAACAGAAGCCTATGTAACCCGTCGGCCTTGTTAGTAAAAACATGTAATATATATTTTTCTTATATAGGTCATCTTGAATCCAGCAGATCGCGATGCTATAGCAGAACCTCTCCGGGGAAACGGGAGATGGTTACGCCATGTTTCCTGTTTTATAACAGAGATATTCTACAGAAGAAAACGAATTGACGAGAGGATGAAGCTTAAAGAAGGGGAGTTTAATAAGTGTATTTCTACAGTGGCTTCACAGTGTTGATTTGAAACCTTCACCGATACTTTTTTTACAGTTTATTACTGATGACCGAGATTGTGTTCGTGTTTACAGACGGGTTGAGACCAATTGGTTGATACAAATATTAGATGAAAAAAAGTGACACGCCCTGCTCACCCAGATTTGCAGTCGTCTGCCAACAGTCTTTAGATATAAATCTAAAGTCGGAGACTAGATATAAAGTGTTCCAGGTGTCTTAAACCTAAAATAACAGAGGACAACCCATTCCCAGAAGGTAATTGGAATTTTCGAACAGAACGCCACACAGAAGAGTACATCCCATGAATGAATGTATGAAAGGCATGTAAACATGCATACAGAGATATATATTAATATATGCATACAGTATCAGTTTACAGTTAGATATGTAAACTCACTCGACGCCCTGGTGGCCCCTGAGGGCCGGGCTCTCCAGATGCTCCTTGGGGTCCCTGCGGAGTGCAAAGGAAAAACAAAAGAACTGAAAATCAACAACATAAAAGTTCCGTCAAAATTGCCTCACCGCCACTAAGAGGCTGAAAGGATATCCGTTCCGTAGACAATGAATAAGTAATGAGCTCTCGCTGTGACAGAGAACAAAGCCGTTCGCTCGCAGTACACAAAGCGAGCGCACGGACAGACTCCAGCTACAGGTGTCGGCTACAAAAAGGGGACACAGTAAGCCATGATGGTGTGATAAAAGGGTATATACGCACGGCTTTGCCGGGCTCTCCATGGTCTCCCTTAGCCCCGGGCACACCATCCACTCCCTGGATAAGTAGAGGTGAAAATACAGGGATGGATATATTTATTCCTAAGAGACGTTTTTTTTTTTTTGATTAATTCATTTATTTCAGATAAAACTGTAGCTTACATTTGGGCCTGCTTCCCCAGGTTGTCCAGAATCTCCCGGGAATCCAAGTGGCCCCTGATCGCGAAGGAGATGAGAAATCAGTCAGGGAGGACTATGATACACACAACACACTCTGCCAGGGGGGAGGCCAGAGAGGAAGAGATGGGGAGAGGGGGAGAGGGAGAGAGGGAGAGCGAGACTTACAGGGTTGCCCTTAGATCCGTCCTCCCCTGGTGTTCCTCGGACTCCTGGAGGTCCAGCCGCCCCGGGAGGCCCGCTGTCACCCTTCTCCCCCAAATCTCCTTTACCTCCCTGGAACAACACAGAGCGATATAAGTACAGCGTGGTTTCAAAGAGAGCACGGCCAACGGCACTCTAAACCCCTTCCTTGACCGGGTAAGCGTCGCGTCGCAAAGCGTAGCGTCGAGCCGTAAGGAAACACTCCCACTCTCGTCGATGAGAGCTGCTCCTCTGAGTACGCCTGAAAGCACGCCCTACAAAATGCTACAATGGACTTCAAGTCCTTCATGTTTAAGTGTGATTTCGAAAAAAGTACACATGTTTGGATGTCAATTCATTAAATGATGTATGGATTAGTAGTTCTGGTTGCATATTGCAGAGGAAAAAATGCCCTCTTGTCAAATTTGTTAATAAATAATAAATAAAATATTTACTAGTAGTAATATTTTGCATTCCTGCATACAATTGCAATGTAATCCGTCACATCTAGATCCAACCATAGGTATCATGTGGCACCCCCATATCAAATAGAATGAAATAACTGGAGTAATCTAGCCCCCCCCCCCCCCCCCCCCCGATTTAACTACAACCCTGTGTCCCTCCTCAGACTATGCCTCCTCTTGTTTACTTTGTATCTTCTCGGTAGTTTCACTTTGCGATCATGTACGAGTTACGGTTGAAATACAGCGAGTTGTACGAACATTGTTGATACAAGGACAATTCTAAGAGACTGCATTTGCAGGGCAGTAAGGGCTGTCATCGTAGCTTCACGTGAGTTTTCTTGGAAGTTCGCCAATGAAAACATTGATCCGTTAGAAAAACGTCATCAATGTTTGCACAATCCTCTTGTGAAGGTTGGACACACAATGAAAAAAAACATATGGGCAGTCATAGGGGATTATTTTATATTCTCCTCTAACATGAAGTGAGAAAAAGAGAGAGAGAGAGCGATAGAGAGAGAGAGAGAGTGCACAAGGACAGAGGCGATGTGGAGGATTTATTTGTGTTGTCTGTCTGTCTGTTGGTGAGAGAGAGAGAGAGAGAGAGAGAGAGAGAGAGAGAGAGAGAGAGAGAGAGAGAGAGAGAGAGAGAGAGATCGTGACTTACAGCCTGGCCTGTCTCTCCAACGGTCCCAGGATCTCCACCTTCCCCATCCTCTCCCTGCAAGAGGAGAAACACTGGCTGTGAGGCCAACACATCTCCAACACACACATACATGGATGCATGCATGCTTGGTTGCACACGCACACATATCCAAATCCATACATGCAACTACCTTGGAGACGATAGCCCACTTACGCTTGGAGCAGGACCGCGCTCCACCTCCAAGACTTGGCAGCGGTTTAAATTGATTAAGTGTATTCCACGGCACACATTGCCGTGGATGGAACCTGGCACTGAAATACGTAGCCTCGTTAACCACGACCAAAGACATACAGTAGCACACTGTCCCCCCGCATCTCGTTAGCCAGTGCGGAAAAATATCAATTATGCCACTTATGTGTGCAGCACCTATTAATGACAACACCGCGCAGAGACGGGAAGGTAACCATGGCCGTGATGCGTCAACGAGGCAACTGCAGGGTCATGGAAACGGTGTTGCAGAGGTAGGGGCTCGACGATCAAGATACATACACACACACACACACAGGCCAGATACTCACACGTGTTATGTCAGCCCATTGTGTGATAATTGCAACACACTCACCTTCTCTCCTACAAGTCCGGGCTGGCCGACTCCACCGGTTATCCCGGGCGCTCCCTGGAGGGAGGAGAAGGAAGCGGACAGGAATCAGTAGGGGTAAAGTCATTGAAGATTGAGATTTTGAGAACACCCTTCCTGTTTTTTCAATCAGATTCACAGTCGGGTTTAGGCGTCTCTCTCGACTTCGCTCTCTCTTAGGATAGTGGGGATAATAGTGCATGGACTGCATGGACACGTACAGTAGATGTGCACGTGTCTGTGCATGCCCACATGCACTGAGTTGGTGTGTGTGTGTGTGTGTGTGTGTGTGTGTGTGTGTGTGTGTGGGTGTGTGTGTGTGTGTGTGTGTGTGTGGGATGGGGGGGGGGGGGTTGTGTCTGTCTGCATGCATGTGTTTGTGCACACGCATGCATGTGTCTGCAGATATATGTCTGCAGATCTGTGTCTGCATGATTTGTGTGTGTGTGTACACATGCATAGTGCGCGCGTGTGTGTGTGTGTGCACACGTGCAATTGTGTGAACACCGATGCGCTTGCTTGGTTGCACGCTCGCACGAGTGTGTGTGTGTGTGTGTGTGTGTGTGTGTGTGTGTGTGTGTGTGTGTGTGTGTGTGTGTGTGTGTGTGTGTGTGTGTGTGTGTGTGTGTGTGTGTGTGTGTGTGTGTGTGTGTGTGTTGTGTGCACGCGTGTCCCAGACGTGCACAGCTACACCACAGGGATATAGTGCTGGGGTCAGGTCTGGGGACGATGGGAAGAAGCCTCTTTTTCGCTAGAGTGCACAAACAAGGAAGCGAGGTAAAACCAAGCAGTACCTCTGAACTACCACCCCCCCCCCCCCCCCCCCCACACACACACACACACACACACACACACACACTCCTTTATATATCCTATTGATGGACCAGGCTATCTGTACCCGATCCAATCTGTGCTTCCTGTTGTGAAGAGCCGGCAGCAGGCCTCCCTGCTGCTAAATAATTGACCGTCGGGAGATGCTGCCGAGATGCCCGGCCATTATCGGAGGTAAATATAACCGCTTCTTAAGGAACCATCGTACTCCTGACGTTGCTTAATGATTCATAACGCGGTAAATATAACCCTGCCTTTATCTCAGGGGTTATATTTTTTAATGGTTTTTAATAATTCAGATTTCGACAAAAGTAGAGAGAGACAAGGGGTGGAGAGGAAGGGGGGGGGGGGGGGGGGGGGGGGGGGGGGGGGGCTGTGGTCTCAAAAATGACTTTGCAGCATGTAAAGGAGATGCTGACGGATAGTGTAGTGTACGGGGAAGGACAGGTTCTCCGTGGTGTATCCGTCGTCAGCAGCCGTTGGCGGGAGTTTCCGGTTGAGGTGGCTTTCTGTTTGTTATTTCGGCGATGCTAGAGGGACGTGCATTTATTGTCGTTTGCTCGAGCTAAACGTTCCGTTTTTTAGATAATCAATTTGTTGTTGTTGACGTTGTGTGTTAATGATGAAATGGGGTTGTGGTGTGCACGGGAGCGGTGAGTGAGCAGCCTTGCTGTGTGTGCAGTGGGTGAACGATGGAAGAGAGCAGCTGAGTTATACATTAAAGATGTGGGCAGAACGGGGCACGGTGCGATTTCATGTTTTTTTGGTTTTAAGATCACAATACTTGGCTTCCATCAGATTAGGCAGGAGCTGTAGCCACACTTGTTTCGCTTCACAGTCCCCTACCTTTCATTATTTATTTCCTTTTCCCATTTCAAAGACAAAAAGGCAACTTCTGCACAAGAAAGTAACCTGGATTATGCAGTCTTGAGGAAAAACTGGGGTAGTTGTAAAAGTTGCCAAACAACCTTGCTGAACCCCCCTCCTGATTCAATGTAAATGTGCCCTACATTCCCGTCGGATTTCCTGAGTCCTGTATTAGTTGCATTGTTGGAAGAATTAGGCTGACCATGATGCGGTTTGCTTAGGCCAAAGGGGTGGAAGCTGGGATACGGTTGATATAAATAATGTGGTGCTTTTGTCTGTAGGGGATGTATATCTTTGCATAGGCCCTCTCATTACTGAAGGTCAGAGGAACGGGTCAGCTACATAACAATGTGACGCTTAGAGGGTTTGTGATAGTGTCACGTCAAAAAGAACACCAGACCACGGCGGTCACACACACACACAGGCACACGGTTTTGAACTTGGGTCACTCAAGTACAATTGTCTGTGTCCGATTTGGCTACGGATGTTGCCTGGGTGTGGAGCCCAGAAAAGCGGTTGGGTTACCGATGCCCAAGCTTTAAAGATGAAACGGGGCGAGGAAGGTGGATGCTGTTGTTGCCTACCTCTCCTCCGGTCGATCCTTGGGGGCCTCTGGGGCCATGCAGTCCTGGGGGGGGCCCTGTGGGGAGAACGAATGAATGTTTCATGAGGGTGTTTCATGCTTTAATATAGGAAACAACACAAACAATGGACAAAGATCAAACGCCATGAACGCCGTGCACACACACACGCTTGCATACATACAGGCAAACGCACACACACACACACACACACACACACACACAACACACACACACACACACACACACACACACACACACACACACACACACACACACACACACACACACAACACACACACACACACACACGCTTAATGTAGTTATAAACACTGACCTAAATACAGACCTTTGCATACACACTACATCACTAGCGCCCTGGTTAACCCACAACCTCTGGTAAGTTCATCATTAGACGCACGCTTCCGCTCTGGCCAGGGGAGTGAGAGCGAGGGCCATGAGGGCTGCAGTGGCTGCATTTGCCTTTGTTCTTCACGGCGACGTGATGAAGACATCCCGGGCAGGTCATTACCCTCAGAATGACACAGGCTCCAAAAGGACACCTCCCACCCCCCCACCCTCTCTCTTTCTCTCCCCTCTCCCCTCTCTTTCTTTCTCCTCTCCCCCTCTGCTCCTCGAGCCTGTGAGATACAAGAGTGTAGTCTTGCAGCTACAGGGAAAATGAGAATAGCGATTTGATTCTTCCCCGTGCATCTCCAGAGAATGACAAGAAGCAATTAATCCTAACTGTGCTTGGCTCCGTCCTCGGCTGAGCAGATGCTGAGCCGAGCCGAGCACCAGAAACAGAACAACTCTGAGTTCTTGGAAGAAAAGGGAAGAGAGCCCTCTGTGTGTTCTAATGAGACGGGGACAGAGACACAGAAGGATGGGGAGAAGGGAGGGAGAGAGCGGGAGAGGGGAGGACATAATATGAGAGACATAGAGAGAGAGAGAGAGAGGAGAGAGAGAGAGAGAGAGAGAGAGGGACATAGAGAGAGAGAGAGAGGGGACATAGAGAGAGAGAGAGAGGAGAGAGAGAGAGAGAGAGAGGAGAGAGAGAGAGAGAGAGAGAGAGAGAGAGAGAGACATAGAGCGAGAGACATAGAGCGAAAGACAGAGAGAGAGAGAGATGAACCGTGTGATCCACAACACCCCACACATGAATGAAGCTTACCCACTGAGCTCTCTTTCTCTCTACCTCTCGCTCGCTCTCTCACTCCCTCCCTCCCTCCAGCCCTCTCACTTTCTCTCTCTCAAGCTCTATCTCTGCAGACCTCTCACTCCGTTTCTCCTCATCTTCCTTCTTTTGTTTTTCGTCTCTTTTCTCTGCATTGCCCTAATCTGCCTGTGTCGAGAGAGAGAGAGGAGAGAGAGACAGAGACAGAGA